>NW_001849520.1:72995-93620 GCF_000209065.1 Trypanosoma cruzi
TCTGCTAATGTTGCCGGCAACTTTCTCAGGCCAAAACCTCCGCATGAGGATCCACTATACCCTCCACAAGAAGTGCCGCAACTTCGCCCGCATCCACCGGTGCACCGGTAGTAAATTTTGCCTGAATAAAGTCAACGCACTGTGTGGCAAGAGCTTGTGCGTCGGCGCGAAACAAGTCTATCTTGTTTAAAACCCTCAATACCACATGTACCGATTCGGAGCTCCACTTTTCCCGCCTTTCGTTGATGGCTTTCACCAAATACCGCAGTAAAGAAGACGGGATCGAGTCAAAGGGTCCTTCTTCCATATCCACAAGCTCTGTAAGCAACTTTGTTGCTGTATCAAGCGTGGCTGCCTCACTGCCAATGTAAGCCTCAATGGCAACCTGCATTTTCCCACACAATGGTTTGGCAGAAGGATTCTCATTCTTCAAAAAAAGCTTGAGGGCACGTGCCATGAGAATGGCACTCCTTGCGGAAACCAGTGGCTCCTTTTCCACACGAACCTTAAGCTCGTCAAGAAGTGCCCTTTCGACGACTTCCCGAATGGAGTTTGGCGCGGTGTGCGCGGCGGAAAGAAGCCCAACGAGATCCGCTAGTGAGACAACCGCCAACTCGGCACCAGGGATGCTGACCCACACGGCAGCAGAAAGCTGTGATACGACATGGCTAGAGAGAACGCTACTTGTCGACGCTCGCCCAGAAAGCTTACCGAGAGCAACCGCAATCATTACCTTCTCTGTTAATCCCAAACCATCATTCACGACACGCAACAGACGATCAGAAAGCTTATTTGACAAATCAACAGGACCCTGTGTGACACAATCGGCACCGGCAGTTGCAGTCAGCACGGAGGCAAGAATCATACAGAGACTGCTCGGCGCCATTTCATTCGCGGCAGCCAGGAGTCGGTCCTGCACAGATCGCACGACGGTGGCGGTGTCAGGGTACTCTAGGCAAACAAGCGAATACAGAGATTGTGCGAACGAGTGCGGAGAAAATGAATCGGGGTGAACGGAAAGCCAAACGGCACAGTCATGCAACAACGCCAAATCTCGTGGGGCGTCCAGCACAACCAGGGTAGAAAGACAGTGTGCCACTGTTTTGCCATCGAGCCCCTGAATAAGATGCAACGGTGTGCCCGTAACGTTGCGAAGGCACTCTTCCTGCTGCGTCCTTGTAGGCGTGCGCCGGTAGTCACTGCGGGCCTTGTTGAGTTCCATCGTGTAGATACGTGCCAGCTTTGTGGATGCAAACCGCTTGCTGTGATGAAGCGCACCCACACCCGTAGGATTAAAATGCGACGGCGAAATAGGCGTTATTGTATTTGCCCTTCCCGTTACAAATAATCTTGACGATGTAAATAACGGCAAGGTGCGAAACACACCCAAAAAAAGAGGTTGCCGGCTCCACCGCGTGGGATGCATGTACAGATACATTCTGTTTCTGTTTCTGTTTCTTTCTTTTGTGTGTGTATGAGTTTGTTGAACTCCTTTTATCCCTTCTTTTGGTTTTATTTTATTTTCTTTCCTTCTCTCCTTTTTATTCTTTGATGCACGCCGTGTGCTGCTCTTCTATCCGGGCGGTAAATGTCGCCACAGGGCGAATGCTTCTCATAAAACCAACAAATAATAAAAATAAAAATAAAAATAAAAAAATAAAAAGTAACGGGTAAAACAAACACAAAAGAAAAAAAAAAAACAACACGCGACCCCCTCCATAAAAATAATAATTCAAACACGACATGCAACAGTCATTTCACGTGACACAAACCGCAAAGAGCCAATCGACAACAACAAAACAAAAGTTGTAAAAGTTGACGTCACCGTTTGGCTCGTATCATTCAATTTTTTAAATCGTCGTATATTCACCCAACCACAATAATAAATAAATAAATAAATAAATAAATAAAAGAAAAAAGAAATACAGCACTTGGGGTAAGAAAGAGATGCACCCGTTTGCGACGATAAATGAGTTTAAAGAAAGGGAGAAAAAAAAATATATATATTTTTTTTGTGCTCAACCATAAATAAATGCCACCGGGACAGACCACACGGCATGAGTGAGAGGAATGAGGACCCTGAAAAGAAATTAAAATCACCACAACGATAACTGTCTCTGGCAAAAGCATGGCAAACATCATGCGTGTGTACTTCTCCCCATTTCCCGACATCCAACCTTCCCAAATTTCCTCCCCCAAAAAAAAAAAAAAAAAAAAAAAAGAAAAAGGTAAAAAGACAGAAGGACAGACGGAAAGACACACACAAACACACACAAAAAAAAAAAAACAGTCAAAAACCAAAGTCCATCGTACTTTGCGATATGTAGCGACCACGCCCACTGGTGCCGTCACATCGCTCGGATTTTTGATTTGATATTCCGTTCAACGCGGCTTCTCTCAAATTGCAGGAGAAACCGTCTGGAAACCTCACAACGCCGTCTATGGGTGGCTTCCAATTCGGACTATATGGATCCAATGAATCTTCCAGGTCGCCAGGTTTGGTGACAAACGATTTTTCACCCATTGCCTGAAGATGGCGAAGGCGACGCACAATATCCAGTGATCCGGTACGACCGGGGCAAACACGTTCTTTTCCCAGTCGTACCTTCTCACTAAATGAATCCATTTGTTTGAATTTATCTTCGTTAGTGATATTCTCCCGTCGAGAGCAGCTGCGAAGCGGAGCCTTCTTGACATTGTTATAGGCACTGCTGAAGGGTGATGCTGTAACGCCATCTTGCAATCCACACAAGCCCAAGCTGGGATCCCGTAGCAGATCAACACCACAGGAGCGAAATTGTGCTGTTGGATACTCAGCCCGCTGTCGTGCCTGGAGCACAGGCTCCTGTTTTTTAAGCGCCAGGGAAATATTCAACGACGTCATGGCATCAAAAACACCTTCACGCAAGCGTTTCAGTTCCGCTTCACGTCGTGCCACCTGTTGCTCCATTGACTTCTTTCTTTCATCCCAGTATGCAATGGCAAGGCAACGTTCCTCCTCCTTGCGTCTCTCCTCCTCTAGACGAGCATTTTCTGCCTCACGTCTCTGCGCCTCTCGTTGCGCCGCCGCCTCCAATGCGAATTCCGTAGCCAGACGTTTCTCTTCACGCCTCCTTGAGGCATCGTAGTCTTCCTCAAGAAGCACAAGTGTTTGACGTAATTCATTCAATGCGTCAGAAATCATCTCCTTGCGAGAACATTCTTCAGCCGCAATGAAAGCCTCCAGTGCCATAGCGTCATGGTGCGGTTTCTCGGCAAGCCACTGCTCGTATAATTCCTCCAAAAGCCGACTGCGCTTGGCCGTAATATCATTGTAGAAGTTCTCGCGTTCCTCCACAAAAGCATTTCTCGCCTCCATTTCATTTTTCTGCAACTTTAATAGTTGAAAAATATTCGAAATAATTTCTTCCCTACGAAAACTGTATTCCTTCTTGCGATAAATTTGTTGGCTGTTCCGCCACAGGAGGAAGACCTCAACAATCTCCGTGGAGCGACGGCGAAGCAAAGCCGCGGTGCGCATTCGTGCCAAAGAGACCAAAGCGCCACCCACTGCCACTCTCAAAAACACCTGCAGACGCTGCTTCTTCACGACCTCCAGTTGCTGATATGCATCGGACTTGAGGAAGACACGCGACTTCCCTATTTGTGCCTTTCGGGAGTCAAATCCAACGCTTTTCAAAACAGCGTGCGCCACCCCCAAGGCGTCGCTAAAGTCCAGCGCCTCAGAGAGTACCAGAACTTTGTTTTTCCTTGCAAACTCAACATGTGGAATACGAATGGGATACCCTGCCTTGCGAATCTGCACAGTACCAAGCACACCACAGCTACGTAGTTGCGCTAATGTTTGCACACCGTCAAAATGTAATGGTTTCTTTGCAGGGTGGGGTTTGATGCAACGGATCCAATGTGGATTTGTGGCGTTTATCACCACCATAAGTTCCTTCATTTGATTTCGAAAGAAACCACCGACAGTATAACGCACTCGACTTTCTGGGTTTGGCATGGGAAATAAAGTTTGAACCAGAGCATCCCCACTGGTATTGAGCAGTATTTTAAAGCTATCCTTAAGGGTGTCACGGTTTTTTTCAATAAAGCCATCCACCTCATAAGTCACCGTCCCTGCGTAATGTACAATCCGAAAACAAGGCGCCTTGGCCAAACGTGGTCTCTCAAAAAAACGACATTTGCCGGCAAACGCGTTAGTTACCTTATCAAGAAAGCTGTTATCCGTTGCCTTCGCCAAGAGGCAGTCTTCGTCCAGTATCGAAAGAATACCACCCTTGCCCCCAATCAATTCCACGCATTCACTATTATCAGGGAAGACAACTGCCGTCACATCAATTCCCTCCTGACGACACTCATCCATATCCCGCGAAAAAATAAAATAATTGTAGTGCCTCTGCAGCGTTTCATTCGTAAGATTGATACACAGCTGCTCAAAGGAGTTTACTTTAAAGTCTTCAAATCCAAATATATCTAGCAACGCCACCCAACTTGTGTAGTCTTCCGTGTCTATTGTTTTGTTAATGGCGTTCACAAGAAAGTCAAAAAGATTATCGTAGAGGGCTTTGCATAGTGAATCCCTAGCGTCATCTGCCTTAGCTTTTGTGAGTGTGGTAGGTACCGGTCCCTCACGTAGTATGAGCGTGGTCGTCGTTAACTCCTTCTTTAGCTCCTCTTCAGAGATGGAGAGTAGGCGACAACCATTCGCAATGTAATGATTTGTCTTTGAATCAATCGCACATGTGTCGGTACTTGTGGCAATAAACTCCGCATTGAGTAGCGACATCACGGCCCCTACGCAACGCCACACCGAGTCCACGTTCGCTTGAGAAATGCCACAAATTTCCATCGCCTTGTTCACGGAATCGTATTCCTCTGCGTCGTCCACGTTCTCAATAGTGGGTGCCTTTCCGGCAATAACGTTACGGTACCGTGAGAGCTCGGCAAGACCGTACCGCTCCCTATCCCGACCTTGCAGAATAAGATAAAAGGCGTGGTAAACTCGTTCATTCGGGGCTGAAGTTACAATGCGTGATTTCTCCAGTAAATACTTTGTCACATCTGCCCCTGTCAACAATCCCTTTCGGTTAAACTTAATGCGCATAAGTTTCCCAAAGCGAGAGCTGTTGTCATTGCGCACTGTCTTGGCGTTCCCAAACGCCTCCAGAATGGGGTTAGATTGAAACATGCGTAGTCCAACAAACTCCCCGGTCTTTTTTTCCTCCTCGGTGCAGCTAAGCGCACTGACGGCGGCGAGATATTTCATGACAATCTTTGCTGCCTCCGTCTTTCCCGCACCCGACTCCCCTGAAACAAGAACGGATTGATTCCCACCATCACGCCGCATTTCGTAGTATGTCGAGTGTGCCACCACCCATGAGTGGGGAATATTGTGTTGGATGGTTTCGCCCTCCGCAAGGTAATCCGACATCTTGTTCTCCATGTACCATGGAATGTTGAAGTTAAAGGGATTGAGTGCCAATATAATCGCTCCAATGTTTGTATACACCACGTCACGAAAGTAGCGGCTCTTTAGACAGTTCAAAAGCGTTCCTTCATGCAGCACGGAAAGATTCAAAAGATCGTGAACGTCTTCGTCCACGACGTTTTTTTCGCACACAAATACGTCATCCGGAAGAAGTTTTGACACCTGTTCCTTCGCAGGGGTCATGGTGCTCACAGACACGTGCTTGCCGTCAAAGCTGTCAATGATGCCTGGCACCCACGCGTGCTGAGGATGATTGCACATGCAGTGCATCCCAGGCAGAAACGAAACACTTTGCTCGGCCATGCCTCACACTACCTAACTTTAACTCGGGTCGCCGCGTGAACCGATATCAAAAAAATAAAAACCGCCAAGTGGCAACCACAAAATTACTACCCACTACAACGTGCAAAGAAGATATAAACACACAAACAAGAAAAAAAAAAAAAACAGAAAAGATCCCGCAAAAGCTTTCACAAAAGAAAAACAAAAACGATACCCACAGAATCCAAAAATGAGAATAGAAAGAGTCTTTTTTCCCCCTTCCCCCATCATCTTTCACTCCCTCTCTCTCACTCTGTGTATTTCTGTGTGAACATGTTTCATTTTGTACAGTTCACGCCAAGTGTTTATAAAACCAAATCCGTTAAAAATGTCTCTGCTGCATCGGCCAACGCATCTTCAGCATCCATTGCTAACTGCGAAAGCACATGCGACAAAGCCAGCAAGCTGTCGCCACTCTTCAAGGATGTAAACACCTGATCCGCCTCCTGATTTTGCCGGGATCGTTGTTGCTGTTGCTGTTCTCTAAGGTGAACAAGCAGCGAGGAAGGAAGCTTTTTGTACCGTGACCGCGCCATTCTATTTGCCTGCAGTCCCACCAACAGAATCACTACGTCATCCACCGAGTGCACGCGGACGCGTTCGTCAAGATGTCGCACAATGGAGTCAAGAACATGGGAATGCCGCTCCAAAGTCCATTCTGTTCCAGAAGAGTCCTGTGTCGCGAGCGCGATGCACAAAGCGCAGAACAGCCTGGCACACTGCGACACTGACAACTCCTCCAGCTCCGCGTGGGTTTTGACCTGCAGCAATGGCACCAGCTTCGCCGCGATGGGGAGCGAAACACCCGCGGCGTAGCGCCAACAGATGGTGTCCACCAGTGTCAACCGCTCTTCCCTCGAGAAAGTCGGTGATGGTGCCGTTGGCGTCGGTGTGGTGGGACACAGCAGTTCCATGGTTTGCAGCTGCACCTCTAGGAGATGTTGACGGTCCTCCGCCCTCCCATTTGCTCGAAGCAAAACATCGATCGCTCGGTTAATGACAATTAACAGCAGGGTCTTCCCGTCGCGCGAAAGACTCCCGGGCACCGTGCCCAACTCGGCCCCACGAATCATGCAGACAAACGCTGCTGCAGTCGCTGCAGCCGTCGCCGTTTTCTCCGAGGGCCGCAGGTACACGGCAAGGGCGCACAGAACACACTCCCAGTGGAACGAGCTATAAAGAGACTTTGGGAGCCAACTCAACAGCTGCGACATCATCTCCTGCGTGGGCGCGACGCCAAACAAAACACAGGCATTCAGATACAAGCAAGCAAAGTCAACCGCTAGATCCTCCTCCTCTTCCTCGTCCACAGAAAAGTCTGTAAACCGAATTGCACGAAGCGCCTCTTGTCCGGCCTCTCGCGCCTTTTCAGACTGATCCATGCTGCGATACAGACGAAAAGCCGTTGCTAGCGTCTCCCGCCGTGTATTACCCCCATATCGGCTCACGGAGACCATGTCCATTGTCGGCTTATCAATACAACTACGACCAAGAAGTGTCCGTTTTGTCTTAGCGGACGGATTTAGGCGCGTCCATTTCGACGTATGGAAATCATGCATCCCCCAACGCTTGAAAAAGTGAAAAGAGGGTGGTGGACACGCACGGAGGACTATCGCCAGACTACGCACACCAGGGACGTTGGCACTGACACTTCTGTGCGACAGCGGCATTGCCATTCAATATCCGGTGTACGAGAGGAAACACACCTCACCTCGGCCCTTCGTAAAGTATTTTTAGAAAAAAGTATCGTGAAGAAAATCAAGAAAATCAAAAAAAAAAAAAATAAAATAAAAAAAGAGACCTACACGTTACAAATGCACAAGCATATTATTATTATCATTAATATTAGTATTTTGTAGCATGAATAACATCTATGCCATCCAAGAGAAGTAAGCCCTATTCCCATTCATTCGACAGACATACAGACACGCACATTTGAGTTGCTTTCTCCCCTTTTCCATCACCCCCCAATACAATAAATTAATTAGCGGATTATCCAGTTGGCAACAAGCAAAACCAGAGTGCTAACCCAGAGGCACAAAATGAGTTGGCGCGTGGAATTCCAAAATTTGGATAACGTTTTCTGGACTTCTATCACTCCTTTATGCATGTTATTATGTGCCGTCTCTGTGTTTTTAAGAAGAATAGAGAACTGCTCGTTCTGCTGCACAACCTGTTCATTCATTAGGGAGGTCAGTTGTGACAGCTCACGCACGGAGGCTTCAACCGCCTTGGCATCCTCCGCAGAGGCTGTCTTTTGTTGATCCTGAAGCACAAGATTCGCCTCAGTAAGTCGTTTCTCCTCCTCTGCACTGTAAACAAACTGCGGAGTGGCCGCATCTGCAGAGGATGGCCCTCGAAAACCCGCCACCCCCCGGCCACCGGACATCAATGACCATAAATGCACACCCTGATGCAATGGAGCTTCCGTTACCTTCCTTGCCGCCTTCTTGATTACACGATCCACAACATACACCACGCCGACAGGAGAGTTCCGTTTTCCTTCCTCTCTTGGAGGAAACATGTATTTTTTTGTAACGTCATCGCTCCTGTTGCCATTCTCCCCTAAGAGGGGCCTTTCGTCGTCCCTTTCTCGTTCCTTTCCAGGATCTGAACAGGAGAGCACACCTGCCCGTCCAAAGATGAACATCTCTTGCTTATACAACGCCAGCTCTTCTTTGCAAAGTGCCAGACGTAGTCGCCAACGGCCCACGGTGCCTTCAAGTATTTCAAGCGCCGCCTCAAGATGCTCCAAGAACTGCAGGTTGGGCTTTGCGGACAAAGTAGAACGCATTTCCCGCTCCTTCCCTTCTTCCCCTTTCAAGAAGAATGCATTCCACATGCTTTTCTCACTTTTCTCCACTTTTTCCTGCGCCTCTTTTATGGAGGATCGAAGATCTTTTATCGTGTTGGATGCCGACAGCAACTCCGCCTCATGCATAAGAAGGGCACCCTCCAAGTCAGCAATGGCGGGGTTACACTCTTCCATGGCACGCAGAGCTGCTTTCATGCGTGATCGAGTTACCCGCACGGCAGCATCCGCATTGGCACCAACAATGACAAACGCTCTGTAGAATGGGTGTGCACGGAGAGCAAATAATGCCACAAAATTATCACGGTCCTCAATGTACGGGCAGCTTTTGTCAAACAACTCGCGCAAAGCCAAACTATGCTCCTTCAGCATTTCTTGCGCGCGCACATGCACAGAAAGAAAGGGAGAATCTCTCCGCGCGACCGCCTCTCCTTCAATTTAGCCAATCGAGAGCACAAGAGATTTAAAAAAAAAAAAAAAAAGAGGTATCCCGCAGCTCGCAATAGCAAAGAAATTAATAATAATAATAATAATAATACATCCAAATAACGTCAAAAGTTAGACGATAGAATACACCCACACTCCGCCCTGTGAACATAAGCTGGGAACTGCACATGCACATCCATTCGAGTGATCTTGCAAAGAGCAAAAGCTTCCCCAGTTAAGAATGTCCTCCAGCCAACGCCACTGTGAAAATTTAGGACCCCCGCCCCCGTCAACCATCTCCATCAAACAGCAACAGGATCCACATTCCCTCTCTCTCAAGATATGCCGACAAACTCGCACCCTCCACCCAATATATATATGCATATACATACACACATGTATAATGAGCAAGCACCGTTGCTCGACCAGAGTGGAGACGTCAATTCTAAAAGTGTCGTTCCTCGCGTGCCAACTGCCCACTATAGACAAAGAAATCCACCTGTTTGTTTTTTACAAGTATTCGTATTAGATAAACTGAGCACAAAAACTCTGCCACAAGTAGCATGAGCATCGTAACGCTAAGGGCGTAGTCAAGCGAGTCCCGCTGCGGCCACAGAGCATTGAAAAGGATCACGACTGAAAGTTGAGGCAACAATGTTAATCCGACAAACCGAAAAAGACATGGCAAGTGCTGCTGCTGGTTACCAAAGTAGCCCAAATACAGACGAAAGAGCTCTGCCACAAACCACAAGACTGCAATGCAGACACACCATGTCTTCTGACTCGAAGTAATCCCGTCATTCCAGCGTTTTCGTAGGGACACGGCAACAACAGGCACGGCAAAAAAGAGTGAGTATGCCGAGTTAATGGTTAAAAGTGCGGCAAGGAGGGGGCTGCTCCGGTTGACTCGGTGTCGGTGATAAGTTCGCACCCTCATCGCCTTCGTCACCCCCTTCTCCAGTCCCCGTTTCTTGTCCCAAAAAAGATTTAGAAAAAATCAAGAAAAGGAATTCAATTTCTGTTGAAAAAAAAAATATATATATATATATAATCAAAAACGGCAAAAAAAAGAAAGAAAGAAAGAAGGAGAGAGAAAGCCCTCTCTACATCTATACATCTCTTCTCTTGTTTATCGCTCCAAAAAAAAAAAAAAAAACCAGGACCTTTCGATACACAAGTCTTTCACTCATTTATTCGGCCTCATAGGAGCGCACATTCCTTCTATAAGCCCTTAATCCTCTTGCAGCAATTCCAACGTAGGTTCTCGTGTTCATCCTGCACTCGTTAAATAAATAAATGAAAATGTGCCGGTCTTCCGTCGGTTTTTCACTTCCCCATTCCTTTTTTTTTTTTTTGCCTGCTTCCAATTCGGCCCTTCTTTCAAGCGAATCCAGTCAACCACCCAATCGTTAATTTGCCTCGGCTCCCCAGTGACAGCGCGCCTCCAGAACCTGTAGATCTGTCTCCAACAACTCCCGCCACACCACGGCACGTTGGTGCAGCAACTCTGCAAGCTCACAAAAGACATTAATATGAGAAGCAACAGACTGCATCTTTTCATAGAGTTTCCGTGTGTTACCTGCGTAGCGGGTGCGGGAGTGAGCCTTCCTGTACTCCTCCACGTCATCGTACTCCTCGTCAGGAATGGGCAGCACTCCCTCAACGCTGGCATTAATATAATGCTGTAGTTCCGGTATGAGACAAACAAAACGTGCAAGGCGCACCTCTGTTGGCGTGATCTTCATGATTTCGGGTCGAAGTGACACAGAAACAATATCACATCGGCCTCCTTGAACGTTTTCCACAATCTTCACACCATCATGAAGCCGTTGCAGACGTTTTTCAACCCAATACTTTTTGACTGCATCCAAAGCAGCCGGCGTAACCCTGGCATTCGGGGGTCTTCCCCTCCGCACGGGTCTTTTCTCGTCAACAAAGTCTGCAAAATTCACATGGCGAAGAGCTTCGGCTTCTGCAAACTCCCCTATTCCTGCAAAACCTGACGGTGATTCCACCACCACTCCAAAGTGCGCACGGCAATAAAAGCGACATCCATCCCATGGGCCAGTGGCGCTTATGGCATGCGGGGCCCGGTAGCACTCTAAGGTGCCGGCCTGTTGTGCACAAGAAGGGTGCATCGAATCAAAACAACGAGGATGATGGCATCTCTCACACGCCCCCGCACTCTCACTGTTGCAGAACACACAACGAGCCAAATGATTGGACTTCCTTGAACGCTTTACGGGATGCACCACACGCTTCTTCGCATCAATGGCCAACTCCTCGAGAGCAAGAGAACACACAATGTGACAGAAAAGGAATTTCCCAACGGAACTCTCGCTTTTCCACCCAACACCCGAAACAAACGGCAGCATCACACCACCCTTTCGCCCACAGAAATGGCAACGCCCGACGCCTTTCTCACGTCGCGCCACTACGCAGCATGGACAAAGCCAGTTTTTTGCATTCGGTGGTAAAGCCTCTAAAATCCAACACTTCACATGTGCCTGACACCCACATCTTCTACAATGAAGAAAACACTCAGACTCTTCAGAAAGCTCCGGTAGCGAACAAACGCCACATAACTCCACCCTATTTTCCCCCGACAGGTAAAGATTATTATTATTATTATTATTAGCACCATTAAAAACATCCACGTTTGTCGGCGCTTCACTCCCTCGAGCTGCAGCTTCAAGATGCATAACATATTTCCTCTCCAGCTTTGTGATTGCATCAACAAAAAAAGGAATAGGGACCTTTTTTTCATGGCACCACACGTAGTCCTCAAGGTCCATGATGTAGCAGCAACGATCGAAGAGATCACGGCGCCGTAATAATCCATATGGAGTGCTCTCGCGCAACGCCTGCGCCCCCCAGCCCACACGAGCCGAAGGCAAAGCAAAGCCTTTGGCAACCGCATCAACTGTAGAAGGCATCCTACTTCGTTTTCTCGATGGTTGAGAGGTAGCTAGTCGCCCTTTTGAAACCGTATGCTCGTCATCTGCACTATCCTCAGACAGTCCCTCCTCAATGATTTTGTAGGGTTTGTATTTGGCCCGCACCTCGTCCATATTATCCACAAGCACGAGCGGAAGAACTGCTTCGTAGTTCAGTGCAATACGCATGGGGACATCACCTGCTTTGGACTTCTTCCGTTTTCTATTTTGTACCATAGCAAAGATAAAGGCAAACGCCTCTTCCTTTTCTTTTCTTCACACACTTTTAAGAGAATAAATCAACACACGCGTGCGCAACCCCCCTCCCCCCCCCCCCCCCCAAAAAAAAAAAAAAAACACGACACCAATGAACGAAGCACGGCGACGGGTGTAAGAAAAAGCACGCTAATTTCTTTAGATACAAGGAAACAAGCAAAGACGCATACAAGGGGAAACAATGAGAGACGACATCCTTGACATTTTAACCAGCCTGATTCCACTGAGGAAAAGGTCAAAAGAAAAATAATATAGCCAAAACAACAACAAATTTTTCTTATTAAATTCCCCTTCAATTTTTTGTCCTCGCTTTTTCCCCCGTGATTCAGTTCCCTGCTCCCCGTGGGTTTAAAAACGTCTTAAACGACATGCATTCTTTTCCCTCTCTCTTTGCTTTTTATTCTTTTTTTTATTCGGGTGTCTTCTCCCCCCGGTCACAATGCGTAGTTCGTGACCTTCTGCTTTTCACCAACAGACAACACGGGAATGGTCGGGGCTATTGTGAGACTCTGAATAAATTGATGCCTCTGCGAAATAGGGGGGAAAGACGGCACAACACGGCACTCCGGGAGAGCAGCGAGACGAAATCCACTCTTCTGGCCCTTGGTAGAGTATGCAAGGGTGGCGTCACCGTTGCTGCGTTCTCCAAATGCCAAATGACTAATGCTTGTCGTCAAATTCTTGAGAATCTTCACAGGTCCTGAAGAGCCCTTGTTGTAAATACTAACAATACCGCTTTTTGAGCCCACGGCCAAGGCAGAGTCAGAGGTTGCAAATGTTGTGATGTCTACAGTGCCGTCATCACAAGTTTCACGCAGAAACTGGGCACTTTTGCGTAAATCAAACACCGACAATTTAGTACGAGTTGCGACGGTTAATTCATGTGGGCCTCCTGAAAAGAGGATGTCTACCACTGGATCGCTCATCTCGATGCGGTGGGTGACACTGCCAGACGACAAGGATCCGACCGTCACGGTGGCTCCGCTTGATATACCCACTAGCCTGGCGGAAGAATTGGTTGCCGGCAAAGCGACATTAGTGATGTAAAAGTCATGCTTGCCATTATCACGTCGGCCATTGCGATATACGGCAGAGTCGCGGGTAAAAAGGAACTTCAGTGGGATTAGCTTCTCCGTTGAGAGCACCAATAGATCTGGTGTGTAGGACTGGTGACCCACAATCAAGACGTCTTCCCCCGAGGCCTCAAGAGCGGTGCACTCGATTCGCTTCTCCACATCTGTCTTGGAAAGCTGCTCCACAAACCTGCCGGCGGCATTAAAAAGATACAAGTGGTGATTGCCACCCACCACCGCCAGCTGCCCGTTGCGATGCCATTGAACCGTCCGTGCGGAGTCACGCGGAAGTGGAAGCACGGAGAGCACGGGTGGAAGAGCAGAATACTTTCGGTCGTGCTTCGATGTCAGCAGTGGCTCCGTCCGCGCGAGAAGTTCGTCCAAGTCCTCGTCGCGGAATCGCTTTTGAGCTGCCATCATTAATTTGGACGATGACGAGACGGTGGCCCATGCGGGCAGCACATGCGACTGCTTCACAAAGTCAGGCAGCTGCTCCTCCACATCGCGATCCGCATCGTCCACCCACGCGCGAGACGCCATTTGAGATGGAGAAAGACAATAAGGATCACAAAACCGCAGGGAATAAGCTACCGTACTGACTATGAAAGAGAAACAGAGCACAAATAATAATAATAATAATAAATAATAAACAACAATAATAATAATAAAACAAAAAAACATAACAATAAATTATATCAAAAACAAAACGAAACACACACACACACAAAAAAAAAAAAAAAAAAAGAATGAAACACCAAAAATCATTACGGAACTGAACCATGTTTACAAAACCACGGCCTCTCGAGCGCACACACACACACGCACACACACACAAACACACATAGTCGGTGAACAGAGCCTAAAGAAAAGTAATACATATGAATATATGTAATATAATATAATATATTCATGACGTTTAAAAGCGGGAAGTAAAGAGAATTTTTTTTTTTTTTTTTTTAAGGATTGAAATAAAAATTTCCGACCTGCCTCACCGCCATAACAACAACCGCCTGCGGGCTACATGTGGCAAACGGTCAGAGGGCACCAAAGGAGAAATGCGTATTGAGAGTGTCTCCGAATAAAAACAACAACAACAAACAGACAAAAATAAAAAAAACAGAGACGCTTCCAAACTAAAATGCGCATGGAAATATACGATTTATCAGCTCTTTTGGTGCAAATGTAATGGAAAAAAAAGGGGGGGAGGGAAAATAAAAAAGAAAAAAATAAAATAAAATAAAATAAAATAAAAGAAAGAAAGAACTTCCTACACATAAAAAGATAAATACAACTCCATTACAAGACCATACATTACACACGCACGCATACTCACACTCTCTGCGTGCATGCGTGCAGGAATATAAACAAGAAATAATAATAGAAATGGAAATAGAAATAATTGCTCCTGGCCGAGGCCCAATTCCCTCAACTCTCACAAAAAGGGGAGAAACACAAAAAAGAGAAGATGATATTTTGGCTCAATACACTCAACATCCCACACACACACACACACACTCCCTCTCCCTCATTCTCCCCTTAACATGTGAATTGTCCAACGCACATGCACCCATAAACAAATGAGTTCAAAAGACATACGCCACGATAAATGGGCTCGTTGGGAACTATCAAAATGGAAGCCTTTCCGGTCCCGCAAGCGCCAACCCCCCCCTCCCTCGGTGCAGATGTTTGAAAAAGCGGACCGGTGGCAGAAAGTAAAGAACAAAAGAAAAAGAAGAAAAAAAAACAAACTCAAACATATTCCGCCATATTCATTTATTCCATTGTTAGCAAAGTGATGCACACCTAACCAAAAAACGGGTCTGCGTCCTTCTCCCTCTCTCTCTCTCTCTGTGCGTGTGTGTGTGTGTCCATAGTGACACCACATGTTTACTCCTTTCTTTCACTTGCTATTTTTTTTTTCTTTTTTTCTTTTGTTATAATTTCAAAATCGGGTGAAAGAACGGGGATTATTTTCCCTTTGGATGTTGTTTGCCGTATTTTACTCGCATGCTCCTAGTCACTTTTCTATTATTATTATTATTATTATTATTATTTTCTTCTTTTTTTTATATTCTGCTTCTCCTCTTATACATATATATAAGATATAATATAAATTACTCCTCCCCGCCACCTTCTCGCCACGCTGCGCTGAGGGAATTAAATCGAATAAAACACGCACACACAAGAAATAATGATGATAATAATAAATTAAATAAAATCAAAATAAAATAAAATAAAGAAATAAATGGAGCAAATTTGGAGGGCCACCAACGGCCATCGATCCCCACACCCTCTTACAAAAGTCCGTGCACATGACTTCTGTCCCTTACCTCCATTCCCCTTTTCTCTCTCTCCCTATCTGTCATTGTTGTTTCCTCGCTGTTGTTGGTTTTGCCCCGAATCCTCTATTGGTTTGCGTGAATGACATCATCTTCATGCATCTTCTCTTTCTCTTTCTCTCTCTCTCTCTCTTTTTCTTTTTTTTTTTCGTTTCTTTTCTTCTTTTTCCGCCTGATTCTCGTTCTTGTCTTAAGTTATCTACGTGAAATGACGAGTGAAGTTAAAAAGAAGTAATATATATTATTTTAATAAGTAAAAAAAAAAGATTCAATTCAGCTCAATCAGTTCTCCACCAGCTCCATCCATATTCTTGCGCGGAACGATTTGTAAAGATCCCGCACCAACTCACGAAAGTCCATTCTTTGTTGCGCCTCGTAAAAAAATGTAAGTTTCTTCTTATCAAACTGGTACTCGGCGTCCACGATGGTCATGGGCAGCCCACGCTCGAGGACACGCTGGGAACAGACGTCGATGGCACGTCGTTCAAGTTCCACTTGCACAGTATGCAACTGTTTCACATCGGAATCATCTGCAAGTCGCAACACAGTGCCTGCACCAAGACCAATACTGCGGGTGAGAGTACTACCGGTAAGCCCAACACACAAAACAACGGTTTTGTTGCTGCCGTTGCCAAATTCACCAAGTTCACCTTTTAAGGACTTCGTTGTCTCACACCACGTGTATGTCACAAGCCCAAGATCCTCACCGCGGTCGCCACCCACCATGACGTAGCTGCCGGGCGGAACGTACTCCTTTGACTCAAACTGCAGTACACGTTTGCGCTTAAATTCAACCAAAACCTTACATTGAGCGTTAACATCGATGCCCAATTTATCCGGTTCATCCGGAGGTCCATCCGGAATGGGCACAGCCTGCGGGCGGCCATCCATATATGTAACCTTTAAACTCTTCGTGAAGTGCTGAGTTTGCGAAGAGCCTGGTGCCCCCATGTGGATAATATCATTCTTCTTCGTGTATGTACCTAAATTCGGCTGACTTTGCAACTGCTTTGAGTCGTCATCTTGAGTGTAAGATGGAATCACAGATTCCAACGTGGAATGCTGAAAATCGTCATCATTCATTAGGTTGTTGAGCGCCTCAAAACAGGTGGCATCTACAGAAGGGGTTTTTTCAGCATGGATCGAATCATCGTTGGTCCACCGGTTATGCGGGGAGACCGCCGGTGTGGCTTCTTGACGGCTGGGGGCCGCCAACGCTACCCAATCCGTGGGATCTACTGGCTGTGGCAAAACGTCACTCCTCGCCCCACGGGAATCCGGGGGCATAAGCTGCATCCGCTCATTGGGTGGTGTGGAGAGCATCGTGACGCGCATTCCCGCCGGACTCCCTTTTTTGTCGGAAACAAACCGTGTATATACGGGCGTGGCGTGGTCCAGATGCCCCAGGCTGCTTGAAGAATTCCCCACAAGTTGTCCGACTCCGCCGTTACGGGCGACAAAAGCAGACTCAATTTTATCTAAACGCTCCTTTAGTTGTCCGTGCGCCTGTCGAAGCATTCTCTCATGCTCCGCGAAGCACTCATTCATCTCCATCCGCATCTTCTGAAGCACGGCCCATATGTGCTCCTGGTTTTTAAGTGACTGTTGCATGTTGTCTCCTTTTCCCCTGTTCCCCCACCCCTTTTTACTTCACCTCAAAACTCCACACGCGCAGACACACAGACAGACTGGCACTTCCCTTTTGCCTTTTTCTCGTGTAGTCCCTCTTTTCCACTTCTTCCCTTCCTCTCACTTTATTTTACCAAAAATCTAAACAAACCTAGGCGTTTCAACCTTCTACTCTTGCCTGTGCGTCCTGTACAGTGAGGGAACAACAGCACTGTAAATCACTGAAATTGGTTTCTTCGCCACAATTCTTACAAGCGGTCTGGGAAGGCAAGAGAGGCGTTCACTTCCTCCTTTTCCACCCCTTACACACCAAAAGCCACAGGCTTCCCGAAGAAAAGCACGGAAAACAAAAAAGCAACAAAAAAGCCAATAAGACACGGGAAGCAGACATAACCCACGCAGCCACGCTGAAAACAAAACAAAAAAAAGAAATAAAAGAGAGCGAGTGCGTAAATGAATGTGCATGTGTGACGTAGCGGGAAAAAAAAAATTGCATGCTTTTCTAATTTAATCACACAGAGAACACGGACAGAAATGCAGAGAAAAGCAAATATCATCAACAACAGCAACAACAAAATTCCGAATCACTCATAGTTTGTCCTGCAGCTGTTATAAATATTCCAAAACATTTCTCCCGAATTGACAGTGGCTTTTAGTTTCGTGGCCAACAGTATAATCCCACTAATCCGTCGATGGAGCGAATACACCGGCGTAGGAGGTGGGCGTAACCGTAGCTTAATTATAGTTGGCACGTGTTCCTGAATCTTTGAGGGAAGATTTTCCGCTGAAAAGTCAAACGGCTTGTCGTGGTGCCGAAACGGTCTTCCCAGCAGCTCCACGCTGGCGGCATGTGCATCCAACATTGGCTTCATCTCATTCCCGGTGAGAAAACCCAACTTGATGCTCTTTTCAATGATTCTGTCACGGTCCTGACGAGCGGCCGCGGCAACAACATCCATGTAGTCCTTGACAAACTCCTTGCTGTACTCACGGGCCGCACCAAAGTCAATAAGACTGATTTTGTTTTTCTCTGCATCAAACAAAAAATTGGCGTAATTTGGATCCGTTTGCATAAAACGCCAGCGGAAAAGTTCGGTAAGCGTTAGCAGAAGCATACGCTCAGCCACGTAATTCTTTAGATCCTGCACACCTGAAATGTTCGCCAGTCGGTCAACAGGAATACCGGTAACAAACTGCGTCACCAACACGTTTTCTGTTGAGAGGGACTCGTAAACTTTTGGGACAACAAACACCTCTTGCAATTCTGGTTCCTGCTTGATCAGAGCGGCATACCGCACCTGCTTTGCTGCCTCTATCTTGTAGCGGCATTCCAACAAAAATTCCTGACGAAGGTCTTGCAAAATTCTGTCCACAAACATTCCTGGAGGAAGCAAATGCAAAGAAATCAGCATCTTCAGATTCGCAATATCAGAATCAATGCTTGTTGCAACACCAGGGTACTGCACCTTCACGGCAACATGCTCAATCTGTGTGTCGCCCTCTCCTTTGATGGTTGCACGGTGTACCTGTCCAATGCTGGCCGCGCCAATGGGTTCATCATCAAACTCCAGAAAAAAATCTTTTCTCCAATTAATATTTTCGTATTCCTTCGCCAGAGTCTGATCAAGTTGCTCGCGCGACATAGCGTAGGCACTGTCACGTACCTGCTCAAATAGCTGCAACACATATTGAGGAACAGTAGCAGGGTCCTGGATGCTGAGCATCTGCCCAAGTTTCAACACCACCCCACGCATCCGACGCAGTGTGTTAACAACACGTTTGTGGCTTTGGCTCGACAAAATACCTTCACCATTGCGGTCCACAAGATGATCCCAACCAAGCTGCACAAACAGCGACGCAAATCCAGCGGCTCTAGTAATACGTGTAGAAGGCACAGACATATACACAGCATTTTTCCTTAAGTCGTCCTTGGATTCATGCAACTGAGTAACCACACTCCTCGGCAGTACCTCGGGAGGCGACGAGGTGTGGCTCCGCCCAGCGGCACGAGCGGGGGTCCCTCCCTCACCGTTATGGCTGTTGTCCACAACATTCACGTTTCCCACGCTGGCATCAACAATTGCCGCCGCGATTTTTGCTGCTCCCCGGACAACGCTTTGCAATGAGCAAATGGTGCCACTCCTTTTTAGCATGAATTTCAAAGAGACGGTGCCTCGCCCTATCGCCTGCTGTCACAAATGCAATGCCTTCTCAAAAGAAAAAAAAAGGCACCAAAAAAATACTATGGGCATGAACATAAAAATAGTAATAAGGTCATAATATATATATAGTCATTGGCAAAAAATATGACAAGTGGCAAAAAGGAACAGAGGAAGGAAACAGAGCTTTGTTGCATTCACCCCTCAAATAAAGGGATTTCACCCCACTCGAAGGAAAAATCGCCAACACACACATTATTATTATTATCATATATATATAGGAGCGCTACGATCGCTCACACGGTGCACCATAATTTGCCGTTTTTCGGGGGAGAAAGACCAATGAACCCTCGCTTCCTAAAGACACACTGGGATTTTCAACTGAAACAACAACAGAAAGTGCCACATAATTCACTACTGGCCTCTTGATCTCTCAACCCCTTTCTTTTGACTCACACATTTCAACACCCCTCCCCTCTCACCAAATGACGAGCTAGAGTTGAGAATGGGGAATGGAACCTCTTGCCTTTTCCTCCAACATCAGAAGCCATTCCACCAACTCTTTTTTACCCGTTCCCTCAATTAAGTCCACCGTAGCTGTGGTGTACTTCATCCACTGCAACTGAGCCCTCGGAACACCGTGCAGGTGCTCCAGTATGACTGCTTCTACTGAGGCGCACACACGATGAAGCACAGGGCGCGAGCGACACCGCAGCAAATTAATAAGTGCGGAAAAATACGCCTGGAAACGTGCAATCCGTTCTTGCCTGGAGGCAGTGGCGATGGTGGTTTGTGCCTTCGCAGTGTGGCCAAGAATAAGACAAACCTTGTCAAAGAGCGCTGATACAATAAGAAGAACACAACTGATAGGTCGCACATTATCCAGAGATGGTGCGGCGTCTCCCTCCCCATAAATTTCCAAAAGAAATTTTTTTAAAGATGAGTTTGGGTTTTGCATCATCCCTGCCAGTATCTGCTCATCACAGTCTTCAAGTGCCTGACATGTTGCCCGCACACCCTTTGCAAAATGACGCACCAGAAACAATGATGGCTCGCCATAACGTGTTTTGTTTTTGATTGGGATCATCAATG
This sequence comes from Trypanosoma cruzi, assembly GCF_000209065.1. Classification (NCBI taxonomy): domain Eukaryota; phylum Euglenozoa; class Kinetoplastea; order Trypanosomatida; family Trypanosomatidae; genus Trypanosoma; species Trypanosoma cruzi. The sequence goes on from NW_001849520.1 coordinate 93,550, forward strand.
CCACGTACGTTGGAACAAAAGAGGCGCAATAGCTCGCCTTGAAAGAAATATAGCGGTAAAAAAGTCAAGCC
>NW_001849520.1:93720-120281 GCF_000209065.1 Trypanosoma cruzi
CATTGCTGAAGCCAACAGCCATCACTCTTGTGAAATGAACACCCAAACTGGATGAAACAGACTCTACAACTTTCTCGGCAAAGTCAAAGTCGTCGGGTTGCTTCTCCGAGAAGAAGCCGCAGCAGGTACCGGCGTTCCACGCGGTCCCGATAGCTCCCTCGGAGCCGCAGAGACTTGCCAGTACAAATCCTGTTTTCTTCGCGTGCTCAATGACATTTATGGCATTCAAAAACCTGTCGCACTGGTCATTTAGGCCATGAAAGTAAAGTTGAAGCGCGGCCGTTGAATTGCCGTTTTGCATGTAAGAATCGGGAACATAGAGCACAAATCGTCGCTCCCCAGTGGCTGTCGGCACATTAACAACAACCTGCGTATTGACGGGAACAGTCGGTTTGCCGCCACGGGAAGAGGCACCTTCCTTCAACCAGCTTTTGGCGTTAAACTGCGGCAGGCTGTTTAATTGTTTCAATAACCCCTCTTCTTCCGCCACTGCGAATGGATCCCACCCGGCCATAAGTCGTTCCGCGAAAACTTTCGCAGTCGCAAGTACCAAAAAAAGGCTTAGAATGAAGAGACTCCTCAGAGCACACCGCATGCGGACGCACAGATGCATTTCAATTTCACTTTTTATTTTATTTGCAAATGGAACGTTTGGGTGCTCTTTGAGTAGAGGAATATTACCCCAAAAAAAAAAAAAACCGCATAAACACACATTAAAGAGAAGAAAAAAAAAAAAAAAAAGAATGCGCATAAAATTATTTTATAGATAAACAACAACAACAAGAACAAAAAAAGAAAGAAATAATAATAATAATAATGACAGCAAAGACAATCCAGAGGTACACGCACTAAAAAAAAAAAAAAAAAAAGAGTTTAGAGACAAAAATGTGCTTTCAGCGCCACAAGGGCCTTCGCACGCGGTGAAATCCGGTTCTTCTCTTCATCCTGCATTTCTGCAAAAGTTTGCCCACAGCCCTCATCCGGCTCAAAGACCGAGTCCCAGCCAAATCCACCCTCCCCGCGAGGCGCCTCTACAATCCTGCCGTCGCATCGTCCCTCAAACTGCAGCACCACATCCGGGCTCGCGCAGTACGTAAAGACGCACGTAGCATACGCCCGCCGAGTGTCAAATCCCTCAAGAAGTTTGATAAGCCCCGTAGGACCGATGCGTTCAAAAAACCACTTCACATACGGGCCTGGTAGGCCTCCCAGTGCGTCAAAACAAAGTGCAGTATCTTCCACAAGCACTGGACTCTTGGTAATGTCATATGCCATGAGGGCTTTATTTCGGCTAATCTCAAAGACCGAGTCACTTTGCATCTCAGGTAGATCCAAATTGACATTTTCGACAAGCACGTGCCCTTCAAGACATGCTTGCACCTCCCGACGCTTTCCATCGTTGCCAGTGACAAGCGTTACCTTGTGGTTGCTGGATCCTCTTAATAGCGCACTACCCTCAGCCATATTTCACCAGACAAACGATTATGATTGTTGTATTGCCTTTGCAAATGAATATACGCCTAAGTTGTGAAAAAAAAAAAAAAAAAACAATAGGAAGAGAAACCCATTGTAAACATAACGCCGCCGCCAGGAAAAAATAGTTTACTCAATTTACTCTTATTTCTTCTTCTCAGGAGCGGATAAAATTGTGAGCATTGAAATAATAATAATAATAATAATAATAATAATAATAAAAGAGGACCATTAAGGAAAAAAAAAAAAAAAAAGACACAGAATGGGTTACGTAAATGCCAAATTTAATTTCTCTTGCTGCTGAAACGAGCTCTTGCCCTTCTTAAAGGAGAGATGGTAAGATACCAGCAAACTTCTATAAAGGTTTTCAAAGCTTGCATGAAGCGTGTAGAAAGCCACAGACTGTGGGATAGAAGACGCGACAAGAACAGGATTCTCTCGCACTCCCCGGGTGTCCTCAATGCGTTTCATGACATGCTGGAGAAACCTCAGGGGGTAATAATGATAATCACAACATGAAGAAGGAACAACTGTGCTATTCAAAGAGACATACACCGTGGGATCCACTGCATGACTTTGTTCTTCACTAGCCCCCTCGCTAACATTGCAGAAAATGGAATCGTGATTGGTTAACTTATCGTCTTCTGGACAGACGGTTGCGACTCCAACTGCAGAGCTGTCCATTGGCTCCCCTGCATGATTGGACCTAATGCGTTTCTTCAACGCATTTCCCAAGGCCTCGTTCAATATAAAACTTAAGGCCGGAGACTGAGACGATAATCTTTTGTGCGCATTGCTTACACACCCGCAGCTACTACTGCTGCAGCTACAGCTAAAGCCGCAGTCATTAAAACTCGTTGGGCACGGGTACCCAGTGTTGAAACTCCCTTGAATATCCGCAGAGCCTGTTTCTAGCTTCGGCATTGGTGTTTCTGCTCTTTGCGCCAGCCTGGCAAAAGAAACACCACTGTTGTTAAGACCGAATGTTTGCGCCTCACCTGTTCCCTTCGCGGCTCCTTCTTCAGCAGGTAATGACGCTAGCGATGGCGTTAAGCCGCTATGAGGTAAGGCAGAAGTCGCCTTTTTAACACCATCAAAGGAATGCGTATTGCACATGTTATTTGCATCGTTCACCTTGTCCCTACTATTATTCACTTTCAATTTCTCCGTCTCACGACCGGCCGCCGCGCCATCCTCCTCTACAAACGACATTTCCACAACAGAGCGCAGGGTGTGTAGATCGGCCGGCGCGGTCGCGACAGCCTGTTTGTATGCTCGCAGTCCAAGAAGAAGCAACGTATTTGTAGCCGCATGACGATCTTCCAACGAAAACATGTTTAGGAACCGAGCCACCGCTGCAGGGCGCCTCTGCTTTGCCATTAACTTTCTATGGGAGCTGCTCTCCATCTGGATTTCTGGCGCACTTCACGCTTCGAGCCACTGCGGTAGCCGTACACGCAGAAAAAAAAACAGCAGCAGCACCAGCAAGAGCAAGAGGGCAATGGAGAGGGTCCATTTGTGTGAGTAAAAGATGCGAAAGGAAGAGAGATGCGTCAGTGAGAAGAGTTTACAATTAGCCCACCGTTCAATTAAGAAAAACAACGACAAGAACAAAAAGTAAAAGGATTTCATCGAACAACAACAAAAATAAAAAATAAAAAAAAAAAATCGGGCAAGGGACAAAGGAGTCGCTTCTAAAATGCGGGTGAAGGTGAAGGCGCCTCCTCCTTTTCTCTTCATTTTCCTTCCTTCCACAGCAGAGAGTGCAAACAAAGCAAAAAAGGAATCATCGGATCAATGCTCACATTATCGCACCCAGTGGATCCGCGCACCCCTCCACATCCTTCCCCTCCCCTTCTTCTTCTTCTTCTCGCCATCACAACCGACAGAAACAGCAGCAGCGGAAGTTAAAGAGAAAATAAAATCATTAAATGTGACAAGAGACCTACACACACACAAACAACATAAAAAAAAAAAAAAATGAATTCGCTACCACCATACGACCTTTCCTTACGCGCCAACAACACCGACGCCCTCTCCCTCAACTTCATTCTCTTTTTCCTGCGCGCTGGCAGCGGTGGACGCGGCAAATGTCGCTGTATCCTCCACCACCTCTTCTTCCTCCATTGGCGGAAGTGCCGCCACAGCCTCCGGGAACCTCTTTGTAAACGATGCCATCAAACCATCATGGTTGTTCCGTGTCTTTCGGAAAGCAGTAAGAACCTGTTGCGCCTCATCCAACTCAAATGTATCCACCACCGTCACTGCACGATCACCGCAGGCATTAAAGACTCCCACATCAGGTATACGCACCTTTGCGTAGGCAGAAACGATTTTTGTCACCTCGCCAGCTGTAAGAAGGTGAGCAATGGTCTGGATACGTGGAGAAAACTCCACAAAGAGCTTTTCATACCGCATTTCCACACGTGCATACGCCTCAAGCAAACGTGCAACGTGGTCACAACGGAATTCGCCACGCAATTGAATGGCACGATCTGCTAATCGCACAAACAATTTGTAGTGCCACAAACCAACCTTCGCATAGGCGTAGACCACATTTGTGATGTCTTTCGGTGTACCGTACTGCCCCACATGACGCACACGTGGAATGGACTCAATAAAGAGTCGGTCGTTACGAATACCAATAGAGGCAAAGGCACTGAGTAAAGACGCGATGGTGACTGCCGGTACATCTGCCTTTTGGTTCACAAAACGATCCGCAATGATCGAAAACAGTTCCTCATGGCGACAGCCCACAATAGCGTACGCCACAGCTATATGTGCCAACGGCATAAGCGGACTAGCGGGAGCCATAGCAAGTGCACGCAATGTAAGCTCTTCAAAAATGTTGTACTGCGTAAGACCAACCCGTGCAAAAGACATTAGTGTCTCTGCAAGTTCATCAGGTGTGAGTTGTTGTTGGTCCTTTACAATTCTTTTTCCAAGATTCTCAAAAAACACAGCATCCCATACCCCGCTTCGTGAGAAGGCACTTAATATCATAACCGTCTCGGTCAGCGAGAGCTTTGCGTTGTCTGATGCGTGACGCATCACTTGTTGTAACAGGGCATTCATTAAATCTTGGTGTTGAACGTCCATTCGGTTCAATGACATCACTACAGCCAGTGTTTGCGGTATGGAAAACTGCTCATAGATCACCACGGCACGCTCAGCAAGCGACCAAATTACCCTAAAATTCCATATGAGCATCTTTGAATAGGCCGCCAATAAGTTGGCAGTTAGTGTGGCATCGGCAGTGGGGGCTTGTGCTATAACCAGGGGTGCCAAGTCCACAAACAATTTGGTGTCACGGTACTCAACAGATGCAAGACCTCCAAGAATGGTGCTCACTTGATGCAGCGTCAGCTCAGACGACAACGCTGTAGCTCGATTCGTGATGGCAGCACAAAAAACATCGTTGCGCACACGGGCCCGCCCAAATGATGAAATCACCGCTGCAACCTGAGCGGCCGTCGCTTTTTCAATGTACGGGACAAGTTTCGATGCCACATCACGCATGATGGCCCGTGTTGGCTTTCCGCTTACTTCAGAGGCAGCACGCAAAAATGTCAAGACACTTGGAACACTCCATCTGCTAATGTTGCCGGCAACTACCGAGGCCAAAACCTCCGCATGAGGATCCACAATACCCTCCACAAGAAGTGCCGCAACTTCGCCCGCATCCACCGGTGCACCGGTAGTAAATTTTGCCTGAATAAAGTCAACGCACTGTGTGGCAAGAGCTTGGGCGTCGGCGCGAAACAGGTCTATCTTGTTAAAAATCCTCAATACCACATGTACCGATTCCGCGCTCCACTTTTCCCGCCTTTCGTTGATGGCTTTCACCAAATACCGCAGTAAAGAAGACGGGATCGAGTCAAAGGGTCCTTCTTCCATATCCACAAGCTCTGTAAGCAACTTTGTTGCGGTATCAAGCGTGGCTGCCTCACTGCCAATGTAAGCCTCAATGGCAACCTGCATTTTACCACACAATGGTTTGGCAGAAGGATTCTCATTCTTCAAAAAAAGCTTGAGGGCACGTGCCATGAGAATGGCACTCCTTGCGGAAACCAGTGGTTCCTTTTCTACACGAACCTTAAGCTCGTCAAGAAGTGCCCTTTCGACGACTTCCCGAATGGAGTTTGGCGCGGTGTGCGCGGCGGAAAGAAGCCCAACGAGATCCGCTAGTGAGACAACTGCCAACTCGGCACCAGGGATGCTGACCCACACGGCAGCAGAGAGCTGCGATACGACATGGCTAGAGAGAACGCTACTTGTCGACGCTTGCCCTGAAAGTTTACCGAGAGCAACCGCAATCATCACCTTCTCTGTTAATCCCAAACCATCATTCACGACACGCAACAGACGATCAGAAAGCTTATTTGACAAATCAACAGGACCCTGTGTGACACAATCGGCACCGGCAGTTGCAGTCAGCACGGAGGCAAGAATCATACAGAGACTGCTCGGCGCCATTTCATTCGCGGCAGCCAGGAGTCGGTCCTGCACAGACCGCACGACGGTGGCGGTGTCAGGGTACTCTAGGCAAACAAGCGAATACAGAGATTGTGCGAACGAGTGCGGAGAAAATGAATCGGGGTGAACGGAAAGCCAAACGGCACAGTCATGCAACAACGCCAAATCTCGTGGGGCTTCCAGCACAACCAGGGTAGAAAGACAATGTGCCACTGTTTTGCCATCGAGCCCCTGAATAAGATGCAACGGTGTACCCGTGACGTTGCGAAGGCACTCTTCCTGCTGCGTCCTTGTAGGCGTGCGCCGGTAGTCACTGCGGGCCTTGTTGAGTTCCATCGTGTAGATACGTGCCAGCTTTGTGGATGCAAACCGCTTGCTGTGATGAAGCGCACCCACACCTGCAGGATTAAAGTACGACGGCGAAATAGACGTTATTGTATTTGCCCTTCCCGTTACAAATAATCTTGACGATGTAAATAACGGCAAGGTGCGAAACACACCCAAAAAACGGGGTTGCCGGCTCCACCGCGTGGGATGCATGTACAGATACATTCTGTTTCTTTCTTTCTTTCTTTTCTTTTTTTTTTTTTTTGTGTGTGTGAGTTTGTTGAACTCCTTTTATCCCTTTTTTTTTGATTTTATTTTATTTTCTTTCCTTCTCCCCTTTTTATCCCTTGATGGACTCCGTGTGCTGCTCTTCTATCTGGGCGGTAAATGTCGCCAACAGGGCGAATGCTTCTCATAAAACCAGCAAATAATAAAAATAAGAATAATTAATAAAAAAAAAAAAAAATTTATATAAATAAATAAAATAAAAAGTAACGGGTAAAACAAACAAACAAACAAACAAAAACAAACACACAACAAAAAAAAAAGAAAAACAACACGCGCCCCCCTCCATAATAATAATAATAATAATAATAATTCAAACACGACATGCAACAATCATTTCACGTGACACAAACTGCAAAGAGCCAATCGACAACAACAAAACAAAAGTTTTAAAAGTTGACGCCACAGTTTAGCTCGTATCATTTAATTTCTAAATCGTCGTATATTCACCCAACCAAAATAATAAATAAGCAAAATAAATAAATAAATAAATAAATAAAATTAAAAAAAATTAAAAAAAAAAAAAAAAAAGGAATAAATAAAAAGAAGAAATACAGCAATTGGGGTAAGAAAGAGATACACCCGTTTGCGACGATAAATGAGTTTAAAGAAAGGGAGAAAAAAAAAATATATATATATTTTTTTTTTTATTTTTTTTCTTTTTTTGTGCTCAACCATAAATAAATGCCACCGGGACAGACTACACGGCATAACTGAGAGGAATGAGGACCCTGAAAAGAAATTAAAATCACCACAACGATAACTGTCTCCAGCAAAAGCATAGCCAACATCATGCATATGTACTTTTCCCCATTTCCCGACATCCAAACCTTCCCAAATTCCCTCCCAAAAAAAAAAAAAAAAAAAAAAAAAAAAGCAAAGGGTAAAAAGACAGAAAGACAGACAGAGACACACACACAAAAAAAAAAAAAACAGTCAAAAACCAAAGTCCATCGTACTTTGCGATAAGTAGCGACCACGCCCACTGCTGCCGTCACAGCGCTCGGAATTTTGATTTGATATTCCGTTCAACGCGACTTCTCTCAAATTGCAGGAAAAACCGTCTGGAAACCTCACAACGCCGTCTATGGGTGGTTTCCAATTCGGACTATATGGATCCAATGAATCTTCCAGGTCGCCAGGTTTGGTGACAAACGATTTTTCACCCATTGCCTGAAGATGGCGAAGGCGACGCACAATATCCAGTGATCCGGTACGACCGGGGCAAACACGTTCTTTTCCCAGTCGTACCTTCTCACTAAATGAATCCATTTGTTTGAAGTTATCTTCGTTAGTGATATTCTCCCGTCGAGAGCAGCTGCGAAGCGGAGCCTTCTTGACGCTGTTATGGGCACTGCTGAAGGGTGATGCTGTAACGCCATCTTGCAATCCACACAAGCCCAAGCTGGGATCCCGTAGCAGATCAACACCGCAGGAGCGAAATTGTGCTGTTGGATATTCAGCCCGCTGTCGTGCCTGGAGCACAGGCTCCTGTTTTTTAAGCGCCAGGGAAATATTCAACGACGTCATGGCATCAAAAACACCTTCACGCAGGCGTCTCAGTTCCGCTTCACGTCGTGCCACCTGTTGCTCCATTGACTTCTTTCTTTCATCCCAGAACGCAATGGCAAGGCAACGTTCCTCCTCCTTGCGTCTCTCCGCCTCTAGACGAGCATTTTCTGCCTCACGTCTCTGCACCTCTCGTTGCGCCGCCGCCTCCAATGCGAATTCCGTCGCCAGACGTTTCTCTTCACGCCTCCTTGAGGCATCGTAGTCTTCCTCAAGAAGCACAAGTGTTTGACGTAATTCATTCAATGCGTCAGAAATCATCTTCTTTCGAGCACATTCTTCAGCCGCAATGAAAGCCTCCAGTGCCATAGCGTCATGGTGCGGTTTCTCAGCAAGCCACTGCTCGTATAATTCCTCCAAAAGCCGACTGCGCTTGGCCGTAATATCATTGTAGAAGTTCTCGCGCTCCTCCACAAAAGCATTTCTCGCCTCCATTTCATTTTTCTGCAACTTTAATAGTTGAAAAACATTCGAAATAATTTCTTCCCTACGAAAACTGTATTCCTTCTTGCGATAAATTTGTTGACTGTTCCGCCACAGGAGGAAGACCTCAACAATCTCCGTCGAGCGACGGCGAAGCAAAGCCGCGGTGCGCATTCGTGCCAAAGACACCAAAGCGCCACCCACTGCTACCCTCAAAAACACCTGCAGACGCTGCTTCTTCACGACCTCCAGTTGCTGATATGCATCGGACTTGAGGAAGACACGCGACTTCCCTATTTGTGCCTTTCGGGAGTCAAATCCAACGCTTTTCAAAACAGCGTGCGCCACCCCCACGGCGTCGCTAAAGTCCAGCGCCTCAGAGAGTACTAGAACTTTGTTTTTCCTTGCAAACTCAACATGTGGAATACGAATGGGATACCCTGCCTTGCGAATCTGCACAGTACCAAGCACACCACAGCTACGTAGTTGCGCTAATGTTTGCACACCGTCAAAATGTAATGGTTTCTTAGCAGGGTGGGGTTTGATGCAACGGATCCAATGTGGATTTGTGGCGTTTATCACCACCATAAGTTCCTTCAATTGATTTCGAAAGAAACCACCGACAGTATAACGCACTCGAATTGCCGGGTTTGGCATGGGAAATAAAGTTTGAACCAGAGCATCCCCACTGGTATTGAGCAGTATTTTAAAGCTATCCTTAAGGGTGTCACGGCTTTTTTCAATAAAGCCATCCACCTCATAAGTCACCGTCCCTGCGTAATGTACAATCCGAAAACAAGGCGCCTTGGCCAAACGTGGTCTCTCAAAAAAACGACATTTGCCGGCAAACGCGTTAGTTATCTTATCAAGAAAACTGTTATCCGTTGCCTTCGCCAAGAGGCAGTCTTCGTCCAGTATCGAAAGAATACCACCCTTGCCCCCAATCAACTCCACGCATTCACTGTTATCAGGGAAGACAACTGTCGTCACATCAATTCCCTCCTGACGACACTCATCCATATCCCGTGAAAAAATAAAATAATTGTAGTGCCTCTGCAGCGTTTCATTCGTAAGATTGATACACAGCTGCTCAAAGGAATTTACTTTAAAGTCTTCAAATCCAAATATATCTAGCAATGCCACCCAACTTGTGTAGTCTTCCGTGTCTATTGTTTTGTTAATGGCGTTCACAAGAAAGTCAAAAAGGTTATCGTAGAGGGCTTTGCATAGTGAATCCCTAGCGTCATCTGCCTTAGCTTTTGTGAGTGTGGTAGGTACCGGTCCCTCAGGTAGTATGAGCGTGGTCGTCGTTAACTCCTTCTTTAGCTCCTCTTCAGAGATGGAGAGTAGGCGACAACCATTCGCAATGTAATGATTTGTCTTTGAATCAATCGCACATGTGTCGGTACTTGTGGCAATAAACTCCGCATTGAGTAGCGACATCACGGCCCCTACGCAACGCCACACCGAGTCCACGTTCACTTGAGAAATGCCACAAATTTCCATCGCCTTGTTCACGGAATCGTATTCCTCTGCGTCGTCCACGTTCTCAATAGTGGGTGCCTTTCCGGCAATAACGTTACGGTACCGTGAGAGCTCGGCAAGACCGTACCGCTCCCTATCCCGACCTTGCAGAAGAAGATAAAAGGCGTGGTAAACTCGTTCATTCGGGGCTGAGGTTACAATGCGTGATTTCTCCAGTAAATACTTTGTCACATCTGCCCCTGTCAGCAATCCCTTTCGGTTAAACTTAATGCGCATAAGCTTCCCAAAGCGAGAGCTGTTGTCATTGCGCACTGTCTTGGCGTTCCCAAATGCCTCCAAAATGGGGTTAGATTGAAACATGCGTAGTCCAACAAACGCCCCGGTCTTTTTTTCCTCCTCGGTGCAGTTAAGCGCACTGACGGCGGCGAGATATTTCATGACAATCTTTGCTGCCTCCGTCTTTCCCGCGCCCGACTCCCCTGAAACAAGAACGGATTGGTTCCCGCCATCACGCCGCATTTCGTAGTATGTCGAGTGTGCCACCACCCATGAGTGGGGAAGATTGTGTTGGATGGTTTCGCCCTCCGCAAGGTAATCCGCCATCTTGTTCTCCATGTACCATGGAATGTTGAAGTTAAAGGGATTGAGTGCTAATATAATCGCTCCAATGTTTGTATACACCACGTCACGAAAGTAGCGGCTCTTTAGACAGTTCAAAAGCGTTCCTTCATGCAGCACGGAAAGATTCAAAAGATCGTGAACGTCTTCGTCCACGACGTTTTTTTCGCACACAAATACGTCATCCGGAAGAAGTTTTGACACCTGTTCCTTCGCAGGGGTCATGGTGCTGACAGACACGTGCTTGCCGTCAAAGCTGTCAATGATGCCTGGCACCCACGCGTGCTGAGGATGATTGCACATGCAGTGCATCCCAGGCAGAAACGAAACACTTTGCTCGGTCATGCCTCACACTACCTAACTTTAACTCGGGTCGCCGCGTGAACCGATATCAAAAAAACAAAAACCGCCAAGTGGCAACCACAAAATTACTACCCACTACAACGTGCAAAAAAGATATACACACACAAGAAAAAAAAAAAAACGATACACACAGAATCCAAAAATGAGAATAGAAAGAGTCTTTTCCCCCCCCTTCCCCCATCATCTTTCACTCCCTCTCTCTCTCACTCTGTGTGTTTCTGTGTGAACATGTTTCATTTTGTACAGTTCACGTCAAGTGTTTATAAAACCAAATCCGTTAAAAATGTCTCTGCTGCATCGGCCAACGCGTCTTCAGCATCCATTGCTAACTGCGAAAGCACATGCGACAAAGCCAGCAAGCTGTCGTCACCCTTCAAGGATGTAGACACCTGATCCGCCTCTTGATTTTGCCGGAATCGTTGTTGCTGTTGCTGTTCTCTAAGGTGATCAAGCAGCGCGGAAGGAAGCTTTTTGTACCGTGATCGCGCCATCCTATTTGCCTGCAGTCCCACCAACAAAATCACTACGTCATCCACCGAGTGCACGCGGACGCGTTCGTCAAGATGTCGCACAATGGGGTCAAGAACATGGGAATGCCGTTCCAAAGTCCATTCTGTTCCAGAAGAGTCCTGTGTCGCGAGCGCGATGCACAAAGCGCAGAACAGCCTGGCACACTGCGACACTGACAACTCCTCCAGCCCCGCGTGGGTTTTGACCTGCAGCAATGGCACCAGCTTCGCCGCGACGGGGAGCGAAACACCCGCGGCGTAGCGCCAACAGATGGCGTCCACCAGTGTCAGCCGCTCTTCCCTCAAGGAAGTCGGTGATGTTGCCGTTGGCGTCGGTGTGGTGGGACACAGCAGTTCCATGGTTTGCAGCTGCACCTCTAGGAGATGTTGACGGTCCTCCGCCCTCCCATTTGCTCGCAGAAAAACATCGATCGCTCGGTTAATGACAATTAACAGCAGGGTCTTCCCGTCGCGCGAAAGACTCCCGGGCACCGTGCCCACCTCGGCCCCACGAATCATGCAGACAAACGCTGCTGCAGTCGCTGCAGCCGTCGCCGTTTTCTCCGAGGGCCGCAGGTACACGGCAAGGGCGCACAGAACACACTCCCAGTGGAACGAGCTATAAAGAGACTTTGAGAGCCAACTCAACAGCTGCGACATCATCTCCTGCGTGGGCGCGACGCCAAACAAAACACAGGCATTCAGATACAAGCAAGCAAAGTCAACCGCTAGATCCTCCTCCTCCTCCTCGTCCACAGAAAAGTCTGTAAACTGAATTGCACGAAGCGCCTCTTGTCCGGCCTCTCGCGCCTTTTCAGACTGATCCATGCTGCGATACAGACGAAAAGCCGTTGCTAGCGTCTCCCGCCGTGTATTACCCCCATATCGGCTCACGGATACCATGTCCATTGTCGGCTTATCAATACAACTACGACCAAGAAGTGTCCGTTTTGTCTTAGCGGACGGATTTAGGCGCGTCCATTTCGATGTATGGAAATCATGCATCCCCCAACGCTTGAAAAAGTGAAAAGAGAGTGGTGGACACGCACGGAGGACTATCGCCAGACTACGCACAACAGGGACGTTGGCGCTGACACTTCTGTGCGACAGCGGCATTGCCATTCAATATCCGGTGTACGAGAAGAAACACACCTCACCTTGGCCCTTCGTAAAGAGTTTTTAAAAAAAAAGTATCGTGGAGAAAATCCAAAAAAAAAAAAAAAAAAAAAAAGAGACCCTCACGTTACAAATGCACAAGCGTATTATTATTATTATTAATATTAGTATTTTGTAGCATGAATGACACCTCTGCCATCCAAAAGAAGTAAGCCCTATTCCCATTCATTCGACAGACATACAGACACGCACATTTGACTTGCTTTCTCCCCTTTTCCATCACCCCCCAATACAATAAATTAATTAGCGGATGATCCTGTTGGCAACAAGCAAAACCAGAGTGCTAACCCAGAGGCACAAAATGAGTTGGCGCGTGGAATTCCAAAATTTGGATAACGTTTTCTGGACTTCTATCACTCCTTTATGCATGTTATTATGTGCCGTCTCTGTGTTTTTAAGAAGAATAGAGAACTGCTCGTTCTGCTGCACAACCTGTTCATTCATTAGGGAGGTCAGTTGTGACAGCTCACGCACGGAGGCTTCAACCGCCTTGGCATCCTCCGCAGAGGCTGCCTTTTGTTGATCCTGAAGCACAAGATTCGCCTCAGTAAGTCGTTTCTCCTCCTCTGCACTGTAAACAAACTGCGGAGTGGCCGCATCTGCGGAGGATGGCCCTCGAAAAGCCTCCACCCCCCGGCCACCGGACATCAATGACCATAAATGCACACCCTGATGCAGTGGAGCTTCCGTTACCTTCCTCGCCGCCTTCTTGATTACACGATCCACAACATACACCACCCCGACAGGAGAGTCCCGTTTTCCTTCCTCTCTTGGAGGGAACATGTTTTTTTTTGTAACGTCATCGCTCCTGTTGCCCTTCTCCCCTAAGAGGGGCCTTTCATCGTCCCCTTCTCGTTCCTTTCCAGGATCTGAACAGGAGAGCACACCTGCCCGTCCAAAGGTAAACATCTCTTGCTTATACAACGCCAGCTCTTCTTTGCAAAGTGCCAGACGTAGTCGCCAACGACCCACGGTGCCTTCAAGTATTTCAAGCGCCGCCTCAAGATGCTCCAAGAACTGCAGGTTGGGCTTTGCGGACAAAGTATAACGCATTTCCCGCTCCTTCCCTTCTTCCCCTTTCAAGAAGAATGCATTCCACACGCTTTTCTCACTTTTCTCCACTTTCTCCTGCGCCTCTTTTATGGAGGATCGAAGATCTTTTATCGTGTTGGATGCCGACAGCAACTCTGCCTCATGCATAAGAAGGGCACCCTCCAAGTCAGCAATGGCGGGGTTACACTCCTCCATGGCACGCAGAGCTGCTTTCATGCGTGATCGAGTTACCCGCACGGCAGCATCCGCGTTGGCACCAACAATGGCAAACGCTCTGTAGAATGGGTGTGCACGGAGAGCAAATAATGCCACAAAATTATCACGGTCCTCAATGTACGGGCAGCTTTTGTCAAACAACTCGCGCAAAGTCAAACTATGCTCCTTCAGCATTTCTTGCGCGCGCACATGCACAGAAAGAAAGGGAGAATCTCACCGCGCGACCGCCTCCCCTTCAATTTAGCCAATCGAGAGCACAAGAGATTTAAAAAAAAAAAAAAGAAAGGAGGTATCCTGCAGCTAGCAATAGCAAAGAAATTAATAATAATAATAATAATAATAATAATAATAATAATAATAATAATACATCCAAATAACGTCAAAATTTAGGCGATAGAATACACCCACACTCCGCCCTGTGGACATAAACTGGGAACTGCACATGCACATCCATTCGAGTGATCCTGCAAAGAGCAAAAGCTTCCCCAGTTAAGAATGTCCTCCAGCCAACGCCACTGTGAAAAATTAGGACCCCCGCCCCCGTCAACCATCTCCATCAAACAGCAACAGGATCCACGTTCCATCTCTCTCAAGATAGACCGACAAACTCGCACTCCCCACCTAATATATATATATATACATACATACACGTATAATGAGCAAGCACCGTTGCTCGACCAGAGTGGAGACGTCAATTCTAAAAGTGTCGTTCCTCGCGTGACAACTGCCCACTATAGACAAAGAAATCCACCTGTTTGTTTTTTACAAGTATTCGTATTAGATTAACTGAGCACAAAAACTCTGCCACAAGTAGCATGAGCATCGTAACGCTAAGGGCGTAGTCAAGCGAGTCCCGCTGCGGCCACAGAGCATTGAAAATAATCACGACTGGAAGTTGAGGCAACAATGTTAATCCGACAAACCGAAAAAGGCATGGCAAGTGCTGCTGCTGGTTACCAAAGTAGCCAAAATACAGACGAAAGAGCTCTGCCACAAACCACAAGACTGCAATGCAGACACACCATGTCTTCTGACTCGAAGTAATCCCGCCATTCCAGCGTTTTCGTAGGGACACCGCAACAACAGGCACGGCAAAAAAGAGTGAGTATGCCGAGTTAATGGTTAAAAGTGCGGCAAGGAGGGGGCTGCTCCGGTTGACGCGGTGTCGGTGATAAGTTCGCACCCTCATCGCCTTCGTCACCCCCTTCTCCAGTCCCCGTTTCTTGCCCCAAAAAAGCTTTAGAAAAAAACAAAGAAAGAAATTCAAGTTCTGTAGAAATATATATATATATATATATATATATATATATATATATATAATCAAAAACGGCAAATAAAAAAAAAAAAAAAAAAAACAGGGTCTTTCGATACACAAGTCTTTCACTCATTTATTCGGCCTCATAGGAGCGCACATTCCTTCTATAAGCCCATAATCCTCTTGCAGCAATTCCAACGTCGGTTCTCGTTTTCATCCTGCACTCGTTAAATAAATAAATGAAAATGTGCCGGTCTTCCGTCGTTTTTTCACTTCCCCCTTCCTTTTTTTTTTTTTTTTTGCCTGCTTCCAGCACGGCCCTTCTTTCAAGCGAATCCAGTCAACCACCCAATCGTTAATTTGCCTCGGCTCCCCAGTGACAACGCGCCTCCAGAACCTGTAGATCTGTCTCCAACAACTCCCGCCACACCACGGCACGTTGGTGCAGCAATTCTGCAAGCTCACAAAAAACATTAATATGAGAAGCAACAGACTGCATCTTTTCATAGAGTTTCCGTGTGTTACCTGCGTAGCGGGTGCGGGAGTGAGCCTTCCTGTACTCCTCCACGTCATCGTACTCCTCGTCAGGAATGGGCAACACTCCCTCAACGCTGGCATTAATATGATGCTGTAGTTCCGGTATGAGACAAACAAAACGTGCAAGGCGCACCTCTGTTGGCGTGATCTTCATGATTTCGGGTCGAAGTGACACAGAAACAATATCACATCGGCCTCCTTGAACGTTTTCCACAATCTTCACACCATCATGAAGCCGTTGCAGACGCTTTTTAACCCAATACTTTTTGACTGCATCCAAAGCAGCCGGCGTAACTCTGGCATTCGGGGGTCTTCCCCTCCGCACGGGTCTTTTCTCGTCAACAAAGTCTGCAAAATTCACATGGCGAAGGGCTTCGGCTTCTGCAAACTCCCCTATTCCTGCAAAACCTGACGGTGATTCCACCACCACTCCAAAGTGCGCACGGCAATACAAGCGACATCCATCCCATGGGCCAGTGCCACTTATGGCATGCGGGGCCCGGTAGCACTCTAAGGTGCCGGCCTGTTGTGCACAAGAAGGGTGCATCGAATCAAAACAACGAGGATGATGACATCTCTCACACGCCCCCGCACTCTCACTGTTGCAGAACACACAACGAGCCAAATGATTGGACTTCCTTGAACGCTTTACGGGATGCACCACACGCTTCTTCGCATCAATGGCCAACTCCTCAAGAGCAAGAGAACACACAATGTGACAGAAAAGGGATTTCCCAACGGAACTCTCGCTTTTCCACCCAACACCCGAAACAAACGGCAGCATCACACCACCCTTTCGCCCACAGAAATGGCAACGCCCGACGCCTTTCTCACGTCGCGCCACTACGCAGCATGGACAAAGCCAGCTTTTTGCATTCGGTGGTAAAGCCTCTAAAATCCAACACTTCACGTGTGCCTGGCACCCACATCGTCTACAATGAAGAAAACACTCAGACTCTTCGGAAAGCTCCGGTAGCGAACACACACCACATAACTCCACCCTATTTTCCCCCGACAGGTAAAGATTATTATTATTATTATTATTATGAGCACCATTAAAAACATCCACGTTTGTCGGCGCTTCACTCCCTCGAGCTGCAGCTTCAAGATGCATAACATATTTCCTCTCCAGCTTTGTGATTGCATCAACAAAAAAAGGAATAGGGACCTTTTTTTCATGGCACCACACGTGGTCCTCAAGGTCCATTATGTAGCAGCAACGATCAAAGAGATCACGGCGCCGTAATAATCCATATGGAGTGCTTTCGCGCAACGCCTGCGCCCCCCAGCCCACACGAGCCGAAGGCAAAGCAAAGCCTTTGGCAACCGCATCAATTGTAGAAGGCACCCTACTTCGTTTTCTCGATGGTTGAGAGGTAGCTAGTCGCCTTTTTGAAACCGTATGCTCGTCATCTGTACTATCGTCAGACAGTCCCTCCTCAATGATTTTGTAGGGTTTGTATTTGGCCCGCACCTCGTCCATATTATCCACAAACACGAGCGGAAGAACTGTTTCGTAGTTCAGTGCAATACGCATGGGGACATCACCTGCTTTGGACGTCTTCCGTTTTCTATTTTGTACCATCGCAAAGATAAAGGCAAACGCCTCTTCCTTTTCTTTTCTTCACACACTTTTAAGAAAATAAATCAACACACGATTTCTCGGTTCAAATCAAACACACGCGTGCGCAACCCAAAAAAAAAAAAAAAAAAAAAAAAAGAAACACGACACCAATGAACGAAGCACGGCGACGGGTGTAAGAAAAAACATGCTACTTTCTTTAAATACAAGGAAACAAGCAAAGACGCATACAAGGGGAAACAATGAGAGACGACATCCTTGACATTTTAACCAGCCTGATTCCACTGAAGAAAAGGCCAAAAGAAAAATAATATAGCCAAAACAACAACAAATTTTTCTTATTAAATTTCCCTTCAATTTTTTTTTCCTCGCTTTTTTCCCCCGTGATTCAGTTCCCTGCTCCCCGTGGGTTTAAAAACGTCTTAAACGGCATGCATTCTTTTCCCTCCCTCTTTGCTTTTTATTCTTTTTTTTGTCTGGGTGTCTTCTCCCCCCGGTCACAATGCGTAGTTCGTGACCTTCTGCTTTTCACCAACAGACAACACGGGAATGGTCGGGGCTATTGTGAGACTCTGAATAAATTGATGCCTCTGCGAAATAGGGGGAAAAGACGGCACAACACGGCACTCCGGGAGAGCAGCGAGACGAAATCCACTCTTCTGGCCCTTGGTAGAGTATGCAATGATGGCGTCACCGTTGCTGCGTTCTCCAAATGCCAAGTGACTGATGCTTGTCGTCAAATTCTTGAGAATCTTCACAGGTCCTGAAGAGCCCTTGTTGTAAATACTAACAATACCACTTTTTGAGCCCACGGCCAAGGCAGAGTCAGAGGTTGCAAATGTTGTGATGTCTACAGTGCCGTCATCACAAGTTTCACGCAGAAACTGGGCACTTTTGCGTAAATCAAACACCGACAATTTATTACGAGTCGCGACGGTTAATTCATGTGGGCCTCCTGAAAAGAGGATGCCCACCACTGGATCGCTCATCTCGATGCGGTGGGTGACGCTGCCAGACGACAAGGATCCAACCGTCACGGTGGCTCCGCTTGATATACCCACTAGCCTGGCGGAAGAATTGGTTGCCGGCAAAGCGACATTAGTGATGTAAAAGTCATGCTTGCCATTATCACGTCGGCCATTGCGATATACGGCAGAGTCGCGGGTAAAAAGGAACTTCAGCGGGATTAGCTTCTCCGTTGAGAGCACCAATAGATCTGGTGTGTAGGACTGGTGCCCCACAATCAAGACGTCTTCCCCCGAGGCCTCAAGAGCGGTGCACTCGATTCGCTTGTCCACATCTGTCTTGGAAAGCTGCTCCACAAACCTGCCGGCGGCATTAAAAAGATACAAGTGGTGATTGCCACCCACCACCGCCAGCTGCCCGTTGCGATGCCATTGAACCGTCCGTGCGGAGTCACGCGGAAGTGGAAGCACGGAGAGCACGGGTGGAAGAGCAGCATACTTTCGGTCGTGCTTCGATGTCAGCAGTGGCTCCGTCCGCGCGAGAAGTTCGTCCAAGTCCTCGTCGCGGAAACGCTTTTGAGCTGCCATCATCAATTTGGACGATGACGAGACGGTGGCCCATGCGGGCAGCACATGCGACTGCTTCACAAAGTCAGGCAGCTGCTCCTCCACATCGCGATCCGCATCGTCCACCCACGCGCGAGACGCCATTTGAGATGGAGAATGGCAATAAGGATCACTAAAGCCACGGGGAATAAGCTACCGTACTGACTATAAAAGAGAAACAGAGCACGAATAATAATAATAAATAATAAACAACAATAATAATAAAACAAAAAAAAAACATAACAATAAATTATATCAAAAACAAAACAAAAAGAATGAAACATCAAAAATCATTACGGAACTGAACCATGTTTACAAAACCACGGCCTCTCGAGCGCACACACACACGCACAGACACACACAGACAGACACGCACAGACAAGCACAGACACACAAATAGTCGGTGAACACAGCCTAAAGAAGAGTAATACATATATATATATATATATATATGTATAATATATTCATGACGTTTAAAAGCGGGAATTAAAGAGAATTTTTTTTTTTTTTAAAGGATTGAAATAAAAATTTCCGACCTGCCTCACCGCCATAACAACAACCGCCTGCGGGCTAAATGGTGGCAAACGGTCAGAAGGCACCAAAGGAGAAATACGTATTGAGAGTGTCTCCAATAAAAACAACAACAACAACAACAACAAACAAACAAACAAAAATAAAAACAACAGAGACGCTTCCAAACTAACATGCGCATAGAAATATACGATTTATCAGCTCTTGTGGTGCAAAGGTAATGGAAAAAAAAAAAAAAAAGAAAAAAAAAAAAATAGAAAAAACAAAACTTCCTACACATAAAAAGATAAATAAAACTCCATTACAAGACCATACATACACACGCACGCATACTCACACTCTCTGCGTGCATGCGTGTAGGAATATAAACAAGAAATAATAATAGAAATGGAAATAGAAATAATTGCTCCTGGCCGAGGCCCAATTCCCTCAACTCTCACAAAAAGGGGAGAAACACAAAAAAGAGAAGATGATATTTTGGCTCAATACACTCAAAATCCCACACACACACACACACTCTCTCTCACTCCCTCATTCTCTCTTTAAAATGTGAATTATCCAACGCACATGCGCCCATAAACAAATGGGTTCAAAAGACATACGCCACGATAACTGGGCTCGTTGGGAACTATCAAAATGGAAGCCTTTCCGGTCCCGCAAGCGCCAACCCCCCTCTCGGTGCAGATGTTTGAAAAAGCGGACAGGTGGCAGAAAGTAAAGAACAAAAGAAAAGAAGAAAAAAAAAAAAAAAAAAAAAAGAGCTGCACTCAAATGCCCTCCAAAGCGCCATCGTTGAAAACAAACAAAAAAATCATATAAATAAATAAATCCAGGGAAGTTAAACAAGACGCGCCACCATCCCCTCAGCTTCTGTGTAAACCCCCCCCCCCACACACACACAGAGACAAATAAAACACACACACAAAAAACAAAAAAAAAAGAACGCATTCCAGCATTTCCGTGGTATGCAATAGAGACGATCAAAGAGTACCCAATATTTCAATTTCTTTAGCCACACATTTCTTCTTTCACTTCTTCTCCTCATTTCATTCCCACGATCTCGTTCGCGCCTCTTTCGGACTTAAATAGTACTACTGCTGTTTTATTTCTTGTCTGCTCCCCTCTTTTATTATTATTATTATTATTATTATTATTATTATTATTATTATTATTATTATTTCCCTTTTTCCTTTTCCCTCGGTGCCCACAGCGATGTGTCCTCCCCATCAACAAGGAGTAGAACCAAGTAAGGAAAAGAACAAGAAAAGGCAAACCAACAGCACAACACATAATTAAGCGTACATACGCAAGGAGAGGAGAAAAAAAAAGAAAAAAAAAACTCAAACATATTCCGCCATAGTCATTTATTCCATTGTTAGCAAAGTGATGTACACCTAACCAAAAAACAGGTCTGCGTCCTTCTCCCTCTCCCTCTCTGTGCGTGTGTGTGTGTGTGTGTGTGTCCATAGTGACATCACATGTTTACTCTTTTTTTTCACCTGCTATTTTTTTCTTATTTTTTTCGTTTTTTTTCTTTTGTTATAATTTCAAAATAGGGTGAAAGAACGGGGATTATTTTCCCGTGGGATGTTGCTTGCCGTATTTTACTCGCATGCTCCTAGTCACTTTTCTATTATTTATTTTTTTTTTCTTTTTTTTTTTTGTATTCTGCTTCTCCTCTTATACATATATAATATATAATATATATTACTTCTCCCCGCCACCTTCTCGCCACGCTGCGCTGGGGGGAATTAAATCGAATAAAACACGTACACACAAAAAAAAAAAATAATAATAATAAATTAAATAAAATCAAAATAAAATAAAATAAAGAAATAAATGGAGCAAATTTGGAGGGCCACCAACGGCCATCGATCCCCAGACCCTCCTGCAAAAGTCCGTGCACATGACTTCTGTCCCCTACCTCCATTCCCCTTTCTCTCTCTCTCCCTATCTCTCATTGTTGTTTCCTCGCTGTTGTTGGTTTTGCCCTGAATCCTCTATTGGTTTGCGTGAATGACATCATCTTCATGCATCTTCTCTCTCTCTTTTTTTTGTTTTTCTTTCTTTTTTTTTCTTTTTCCGCTTGATTCTCGTTCTTGTCTTAAGTTATCTACGTGAAATGACGAGTGAAGTTAAAAAGAAGTAATATATATTATTTTAATAATAATAATAATAATAATAAAAGATTCAATTCAGTTCATTCAGTTTTCCACCAGCTCCATCCATATTCTTGCGCGGAACGATTTGTAAAGATCCCGCACCAACTCACGAAAGTCCATTCTTTGTTGCGCCTCGTAAAAAAATGTAAGTTTCTTCTTATCAAACTGGTACTCGGCGTCCACGATGGTCATGGGCAGCCCACGCTCGAGGACACGCTGGGAACAGACGTCGATGGCACGTCGTTCAAGTTCCACTTGCACAGTATGCAACTGTTTCACATCGGAATCATCTGCAAGTCGCAACACAGTGCCTGCACCAAGACCAATACTGCGGGTGAGAGTACTACCGGTAAGCCCAACACACAAAACAACGGTTTTGTTGCTGCCGTTGCCAAATTCACCAAGTTCGCTTTTTAAGGACTTCGTTGTCTCACACCACGTGTATGTTACAAGCCCAAGATCCTCACCGCGGTCGCCACCCACCATGACGTAGCTGCCGGGCGGAACGTACTCCTTTGACTCAAACTGCAGTACACGCTTTCGCTTAAATTCAACCAAAACCTTACATTGAGCGTTAACATCGATGCCCAATTTATCCGGTTCATCCGGAGGTCCATCTGGAATAGGCACAGCCTGCGGGCGGCCATCCATATATGTAACCTTTAAACTCTTCGTAAAGTGCTGAGTTTGCGAAGAGCCTGGTGCCCCCATGTGGATAATATCATTCTTCTTCGTGTATGTACCTAAATTCGGCTGACATTGCAACTGCTTTGAGTCGTCATCTTGAGTGTAAGATGGAATCACAGATTCCAACGCGGAATGCTGAAAATCGTCATCATTCATTAAGTTGTTGAGCGCCTCAAAACAGGTGGCATCTACAGAAGGGTTTTTTTCAGCATGGATCGAATCATCGTTGGTCCACCGGTTATGCGGGGAGACCGCCGGTGTGGCTTCTTGACGGCTGGGGGCCGCCAACGCTACCCAATCTGTGGGATCTACTGGCTGGGGCAAAACGTCACTCCTCGCCCCACGGGAATCCGGGGGCATAAGCTGCATCCGCTCATTGGGTGGTGTGGAGAGCATCGTGACGCGCATTCCCGCCGGACTCCCTTTTTTGTCGGAAACAAACCGCGTATATACGGGCGTGGCGTGGTCCAGATGCCCCAGGCTGCTTGAAGAATTCCCCACAAGTTGTCCGACTCCGCCGTTACGGGCGACAAAAGCAGACTCAATTTTGTCTAAACGCTCCTTTAGTTGTCCGTGCGCCAGTCGAAGCATTCTCTCATGCTCCGCGAAGCACTCATTCATCTCCATCCGCATCTTCTGAAGCACGGCCCATATGTGCTCCTGGTTTTTAAGTGACTGTTGCATGTTGCCTCCTTTTCCCCTGTTCCCCCACCCCCCTTTTCCTTCACCTCAAAACTCCACACGCGCAGACACACAGACAGACAGGCACTTCCCTTTTGCTTTGGTCTCGTGTAGTTCCTCTTTTTCACTTCTTCCCTTCTTCTCACTTTATTTTACCAAAAATCTAAACAAACCTAGGCGCTTCAACCTTCTACTCTTGCCTGTGCGTCCTGTACAGTGAGGGAACAACAGCACTGTAAATCACTGAAATTGGTTTCTTCGCCACAATTCTTACAAGCGGTCTGGGAAGGCAAGAGAGGCGTTCCCTTCCTCCTTTTCCACCCCTTACACACCAAAAGCCACAGGCTTCCCGAAGAAAAACACGGAAAACAAAAAAGCAACAAAAAAGCCAATAAGACACGGGAAGCAGACATAACCCACGCAGCCACGCTGGAAAAAAAAAAAAGAAAGAAAGAAAAGAGAGCGAGTGCGTAAATGAATGTGCATGTGTGACGTAACGAAAAAAAAAAAAAAAAAATTTGCATGCTTTTCTAATTTGATCACACAGAGAACACGGACAGAAATGCAGAGAAAAGTAAATATCAACAACAACAGCAACAACAAAATTCTGAATCACTCATATTTTGCCCTGCAGCTGTTATAAATATTCCAAAACATTTCTCCCGAATTGACAGTGGCTTTTAGTTTCGTGGCCAACAGTATAATCCCACTAATCCGTCGATGGAGCGAATACACCGGCGTAGGAGGTGGGCGTAACCGTAGCTTAATTATAGTTGGCACGTGTTCCTGAATCTTTGAGGGAAGATTTTCTGCTGAAAAGTCAAACGGCTTGTCGTGGTGCCGAAACGGTCTTCCCAGCAGCTCCACGCTGGCGGCATGTGCATCCAACAGTGGCTTCATCTCATTCCCGGTGAGAAAACCCAACTTGATGCTCTTTTCAATGATTTTTTCACGGTCCTGACGAGCGGCCGCGGCAACAACATCCATGTAGTCCTTGACAAACTCCTCGCTGTACTCACGGGCCGCACCAAAGTCAATAAGACTGATTTTGTTTTTCTCTGCATCAAACAAAAAATTGGCGTAATTTGGATCCGTTTGCATAAAATGCCAGCGGAAAAGTTCGGTAAGTGTTAGCAGAAGCATACGCTCAGCCACGTAATTCTTGAGATCCTGCACACCTGAAATGTTCGCCAGTCGGTCAACAGGAATACCGGTAGCAAACTGCGTCACCAACACGTTTTCTGTTGAGAGGAACTCGTAAACTTTTGGGACAACAAACACCTCTTGCAATTCTGGTTCCTGCTTGATTAGAGCGGCATACCGCACCTGCTTTGCTGCCTCTATCTTGTAGCGGCATTCCAACAAAAATTCCTGACGGAGGTCCTGCAAAATTCTGTCCACAAACATTCCTGGAGGGAGCAGATGCAAAGAAATCAGCATTTTCAGATTCGCAATATCCGAATCAATGCTGGCTGCAACACCAGGGTATTGCACCTTCACGGCAACATGCTCAATCTTTGTGTCGCCCTCTCCTTTGATGGTTGCACGGTGTACCTGTCCAATACTGGCCGCGCCAATGGGTTCATCATCAAACTCCACAAAAAAATCTTTTCTCCAATTAATATTTCCGTATTCCTTCGCCAGAGTCTGATCAAGTTGCTCGCGCGACATAGCGTAGGCACTGTCACGTACCTGCTCAAATAGCTGCAACACATATTGAGGAACAGTGGCAGGGTCCTGGATGCTGAGCATCTGCCCAAGTTTCAACACCACCCCACGCATCCGACGCAGTGTGTTAACAACACGTTTGTGGCTTTGGCTCGACAAAATACCTTCACCATTGCGTTCCACAAGATGATCCCAACCAAGCTGCACAAACAGCGACGCAAATCCAGCGGCTCTAGTAATACGTGTAGAAGGCACAGACATATACACAGCATTTTTCCTTAAGTCGTCCTTGGATTCATGCAACTGAGTAACCACACTCCTCGGCAGTACCTCGGGAGGCGACGGGGTGTGGCTCCGCCCAGCGGCACGAGCGGGCGTCTCTCCATCACCGTTATGGCTGTTGTCCACAACATTCACGTTTCCCACGCTGGCATCAACAATTGCCGCCGCGATTTTTGCTGCTCCCCAGAAAACGTTTTGCAATGAGCGAATGGTGCCACTCCTTTTTAGCATGAATTTCAAAGAGACGGAGCCTCGCCCTATCGCCTGCTGACACAAATGCAATGCCTCCTCAAAAGAAAAAAAAAAAAGACGGCAAAAAAATCCCATAGGCATGAACATAAAAATAATAATAAGGTCATGAAAAAAATATATATAGTCATTGGCAAAAAAATATGACAAGCGTCAAAAAGGAATAGAGGAAGGAAACAGAGCCTTGTTGCATTCACCCCTCGAATAAAGGGATTTCACCCCACTCGCAGGAGAAATCGCCAACACACACATTATTATTATTATTATATATATAAGAGCGCTACGATCGCTCACACGGTGCACCATAATTTGCCGTTTTTCGGGCGAGGAAGGTCAATGAACCCTCGCTTCCTAAAGACACACTGGGATTTTCAACTGAAACAACAACACAAAGTGCCACATAATTCACTACTGGCCTCTTGATCTCTCACCCCCTTTCTTTTGCCTCACACATTTCAACACCCCTCCCCCTTCACCAAATGACAAGCTAGAGTTGAGAATGGGGAATGGAACCTCTTGCCTTTTCCTCCAACATCAGAAGCCATTCCACCAACTCTTTTTTACCCGTTCCCTCAATTAAGTCCACCGTAGCTGTGGTGTACTTCATCCACTGCAACTGAGCCCTCGGAACACCGTGCAGGTGCTCCAGTATGACGGCTTCTACTGAGGCGCACACACGATGAAGCACAGGGCGCGAGCGACACCGCAGCAAATTAATAAGTGCGGAAAAATACGCCTGGAAACGTGCAATCCGTTCTTGCCTGGAGGCAGTGGCGATGGCGGTTTGTGCCTTCGCAGTGTGGCCAAGAATAAGACAAACCTTGTCAAAGAGCGCTGACACAATAAGAAGAACACAACTGATAGGTCGCACATTATCCAGAGATGGTGCGGCGTCTCCCTCCCCATAAATTTCCAAAAGAAATTTTTTTAAAGATGAGTTTGGGTTTTGCATCATCCCTGCCAGTATCTGCTCATCACATTCTTCGAGTGCCTGACATGTTGCCCGCACACCCTTTGCAAAATGACGCACCAAAAACAATGATGGCTCGCCATAACGTGTTTTGTTTTTGATTGGGATCATCAATGCCACGTACGTTGGAACAAAAAGAGGCGCAATAGCTCGCCTTGAAAGGAATATAGCGGTAAAAAAGTCAAGCCCTGTAAGGGAGAGAGCCCCACTAAGTGTGTTTCGGATGCAGCGAAGAGCAGTATCCACCCAGTGTCTCAATATGGTGGACTCATCCATTGCAAGAGCGACAGCAGAGGAAGAAAAGGCACGTAAATACGCCTCCTGCAATGCGTATTGCTGACGATTCTTCTGTATTAACTTCTCCTTGGAGGTACAGGGAAGAATCACAGTATGGAAGAAAGACTTAATCTCTT
>NW_001849520.1:120381-196522 GCF_000209065.1 Trypanosoma cruzi
CTTTCTTTTGACTCACACATTTCAACACCCCTCCCCCTCTCACCAAATGACGAGCTAGAGTGGAGAATGGGGAATGGAACCTCTTGCCTTTTCCTCCAACATCAGAAGCCATTCCACCAACTCTTTTTTACCCGTTCCCTCAATTAAGTCCACCGTAGCTGTGGTGTACTTCATCCACTGCAACTGAGCCCTCGGAACACCGTGCAGGTGCTCCAGTATGACTGCTTCTACTGAGGCGCACACACGATGAAGCACAGGGCGCGAGCGACACCGCAGCAAATTAATAAGTGCGGAAAAATACGCCTGGAAACGTGCAATCCGTTCTTGCCTGGAGGCAGTGGCGATGGTGGTTTGTGCCTTCGCAGTGTGGCCAAGAATAAGACAAACCTTGTCAAAGAGCGCTGATACAATAAGAAGAACACAACTGATAGGTCGCACATTATCCAGAGATGGTGCGGCGTCTCCCTCCCCATAAATTTCCAAAAGAAATTTTTTTAAAGATGAGTTTGGGTTTTGCATCATCCCTGCCAGTATCTGCTCATCACAGTCTTCAAGTGCCTGACATGTTGCCCGCACACCCTTTGCAAAATGACGCACCAGAAACAATGATGGCTCGCCATAACGTGTTTTGTTTTTGATTGGGATCATCAATGCCACGTACGTTGGAACAAAAAGAGGCGCAATAGCTCGCCTTGAAAGAAATATAGCGGTAAAAAAGTCAAGCCCTGCAAGGGAGAGAGCCCCACTAAGTGTGTTTCGGATGCAGCGAAGAGCAGTATCCACCCAGTGTCTCAATATAGTGGCCTCATCCATTGCAAGAGCGACAGCAGAGGAAGAAAAGGCACGTAAATACGCCTCCTGCAATGCGTATTGCTGACGATTCTTCTGTATTAACTTCTCCTTCGAGGTACAGGGAAGAATCACAGTATGGAAGAAAGACTTAATCTCTTCAGCCGTCATCATCCGTGCGAGAGATGACAACTTCATGCCCAGATTGTTAATGAGTCGCAATGTTGCTTTTTTTTCCATATTCCCGGCGTCCTTCTTGGCAGAACTGTAGAACGCTAAAACCGCAAACACCCGTGCAAGAGACTCCAGAGTCATGGAATGACCAGCACTGCAAAGAATCGCGTTAGGCTCAAAAAAAATGGCAAGTAACTCCATCGCTGAAACGGAAAGTCGTCGAAGTGGTACAGGCATCCTCTGCGCGGACAAAAGAGAGGCACATTGCGAGATGTTGGCCTCATAAATAACCCACGTAATCTGATGCACCTCCAACATCACATCACAAGCCATCTCGACGTCCGAAGCGGCGGCATCAACAATAAGCCGTAAAACTCGTTTGGTCAAAACAGGTGGAATCAATGTTAAATCCGTCAACGAGTTTTTTTCTCCTGACTGAATAAGCGGCAACTGAAAAAGCTGTTCGGCAATAGCACGCAGCAGCGAAATGATAGAAGTTCGCTTCAGCACACCGTGATTTATCTGAGGAACGATGTAGCCGTGTGCCAAAAGAATTCGGAGAAAGCTTGGCTGAAGAATGCAATCCTTACTAGTATTCTGGACAGTTAGATGAGTCACCACGGAGCGGCGTTGCAATTCCGCATCGTCCGAGAAATTCATTTCGGGCATTCCCTCCACGGCACCCAGAAGAGAAACCTGAAAAAAGGACAGCATCTCTTTCTTATTCATTTGATGCAGGGACTTCACCGTTTGTCGTCTTAACGACTTTGTCCAGGACTCATCTGAGAGAAGTAAAGACTCGACACAAAGCTGCACGATGCTCATGTAACGAAGGATACCGTACTGTGGTGTGAGCGAGGCCACAGAGGAGAGCTCAGCGTCCCGCAAGACGTACAAGCGACGAAAGATCTCCCAGTCAAAAGGTGGCCTGTTGGTCAAACGATGGCGCAAAAGCCGCACAGCTACCTCCTCAACTCCAACAAAATCATCCTGACGCAAGAATATGGCAACTATAAGTCGACGAATGGCTTCACAGTAACTCTCCGTTGCGATCACACCAACCCCACTGAAACGCCAAACCAGATCGGAGTTAAAGAAAGCAAGCACGGGGCTCACATCTATCGTTTTCCGAGAAGCGATGGAAGCAATGAACATCTCAAGTGCGGCGAGACACAATTCTACAGCACGCAAAGAGTTCTCATTGGTGCGCTGTGGGTTCCTTAGGGCACTGTCAAACACCCGCGTCACTTTTAGTGCAAGTCTCACTACCATCTCCACCTCCTTCTGCACAATGTTCACGGCATCCTTCACCTCCTGTCGTGCAAACGGCTCTTCAATATGCCGTAATGTGTGAAATACGTGTGCCAAGAGCATTAAATGCGGCACGAGTTGTCGCAATGCCGTCTCTTGCGGGCGACCCTCCTTATCCAAGGGCTGCTGCGCATGTTGGTTAAGAACATTCTCCACCTCCTTTGCATGACCCCACAGAACGCCCCAGAGAGCGCTGAAGTCACACTGCACGGATGCATTTTTCACCAGCACACGAGCAAAACGAGACAGAACCGCCACGTCTTCGCGTGAAAGAAAATACACCGTCTCCGGCATAATGTGTAGCTGGGTGGACGCCGTAGAAAAATGAAGTCCTGATCGAGAAAGCAATGTGTTAAGTTCTACCACGGCTGCAGCCTCGGCATCAATCACCATGGTTGACGAGGCATTTGGTATAACGAGAATGGCATCCATTGGAGAGGTATATGCTTTCTTTTCGTTTATGTTATGTATATGTGTGTTTCTTTTTCCGCGTTGGCTAAACAGGAGAAACAGGAAAAAAGTAAAAAGGCATTTCACCAAAACCCAGTACGGACACGGGCAGAAGAGAGTGTGCCTCCATGAATTGTGGCGGTGCATCCCTTGCACATAGAGTGTAAGGTTTTGTTGTTGATATTTTTAGCAGAATAAAATAAAACAAAACAGGACTCTGGCTTTTTTTTCCTTCCCCATTCTTTTTTTTTTTTTTTTTACTTGTGGCGGAAGGCACGACGGCGGGCGCTGCTGCGTTGGCGTTCCTTTCCGCGGTTCGACGTGAAGGGCTTCGCGTGGGAGCCGGGCACGCCCGCTGCTCCAAAGTGCTTCACGGATTCGCGCCCAGACTTGCGGCCGCGCAGCAGAAATGTGTTCTTCCCTGTCGGCGCCACCATTGCGAGCTGGTCAAACGTCAGGCACTCACCACCGGCGCCGGTGATGCGTTCGCGGGCGCTCTTTGAAAAGCGAAGGGCGCACACACGCAGAGCGGGGATGCGGGCCATGCGGACGTCATCAAGCACATCACCGACAATGACGGCAATGGGGGCCTTCTTGCCCTTCTCCAGCCACACCGACTTGCGCTTCATGCAGACGGCGATGCGGCTCAGAGAGATTGGGGCACGGTTGCTGCGGCTCTTAAGCAGGCGCTGGTGCACGAGCTTGTTGAATGCGGAGTTGGTGCGTTGGGCGAGGAACTTGTAGAGCTTAATGAGCAGTTTGATGTACGGGTTCGTCGAGTAGGTGTGGTGGCGCACCACGCGCTTCTTCTTCTGGACTCCGGTGAGGTCGACTCCCATTTCTTCCGCAATGCCAAATGAAAGAAAAGGAAAAAAGTCTAAAGCCTGCAATATATGTATTTGAAAATGCCAAGGGGAAGCAAAAAAGGATTAAAAAAAAAAAAAAGAGAAAGGCATGGGCATATAATACTGCATCTCCGTGTCAGTGTGGCTGGATGTGGGGGGGATAAAAAAAAGATGGCGTTCCCACAGGGGAAAAAAAAAAAAAAAGTAACAGTTGGTATAATAATAATAATAATAATAATAATAGAAAAAAGAGATTACATATCCGTTCATTGAATACAACAGGACTCTTCCCTCTAATTGACTCAGAAGAACAGGTAACGGGAGTGAGGAGGAGAGGCTTGAGAGGGGGAAAAAAATTGTCAACGACGTTACCCCGGCTTGAACTTCACCGAATCGAAGCCATGCAGTTGAGACTTGAGGCCCTGTGGATTGGCCCAGGCGCTGTTGCCGTAGCTGAGATCCTCGTCTTCTATCATCTTCTTCATTTCCTCCTGTTTCCTGAAGTAGTAAGCCATAAGCTCAGACTGCGCCTTGGCATCTAATGCAGGTTCTCGCGGGGGTGCAGGAGCATCCTTGGCCGTAAGTTTTACCGTAATCTTTGTCTTTTCGTTCTTGCCCACGTACTTTGTAAAGTCGGCAGCTCGATCGAGTTGTTTGCCGCTCCACCACATGGTCGCCACACCCTGCAGGATATCCTCTGTCGTTGCCCCATCGTCTATAATGCTCAAAAGGCGGTGTGCCTTGGATCGCTCCGTGTCGGTGGTGTTGTCATCATCCAAAAGTTGTGCTAAACGTTTTACCGCATCCGTCCCACTGCACTCAGCCGGGAAGAGAATCATGGCGCCCCCCTTGAATGCATCAACCAGATCGTCTAACTCTTTCTGGGTGCATGTCAACCGCCTTTCTGCTCGTTCAAGTGACATGTAACGCTCAGCGTCAGCAACAGGACCCAGAAGGTGGTGCTGCTGCTCCTCTGAACAGAAGTCTTTCGCAAGTTGTTTCGCGGCCGCCATCATCCACTTGATGCGCACACGTGTATTTCGCATTTGTTGCAGCACATCCGTCGCCTCACCAATATTTGTGACTCCAGGTATCGACACCAGAAAAACATCGTAGTCCTTGCTGTACTCATCTTTTGGCAGTCGCTTGCATTCAATGAGAACCATCAATCAATGCCAAACGCACACACACGCACAGAGAGAGAGAGAGAAAGAATGAATAAATAAAAATAACTAAATGTCCGTAAAAGTAAGCTGCTGCGTGCACTGACCCTATGCGCCCTTCCTTTTTCTTGTAGTCGGCGTTTCTGAAAAAAAAAAAAAAAACAACCAAAAACCCGCAATGGGGTTTAAAAAAAAAAAAGGGATGAACAAAAAAACAACAAGAACAAGAACAGGTCACACGCACATAAAAATACAGAGGAAGAAAAGTCGTGAAAACAATAACAACCATTCACACACACACACACGCACGCTCTTCCTCTTCCTCAGTAGATCATTTTCCCACAATGAGAGGAAATTAATGGGAGGAAGAGGCGGTTATCCAGCGCGGCTGCTGTGCGTAGTCAAGATGAACCTCCACATCTTCCCACAAAGCGCTCCGTTCCATGAGAGAAGCCACACGCTCCGCCTGCAGACCCACCTCCACAATGAAATTTGGCGCACTCGCGAGAGTTGCATTGCGGCGCACTTTCGGCTTCAGCATGACGGATCCCATTTCGCACAGCTCCTGGAAATAAAGGTACTGGTGGTTTTCCCTCTTGGCATCGCCCACCAGGGCAATTTTCGATTCCCAGAGTTTGATGCCAGGATGAAGCTGGACGTACTGTTCTGGCAACACGTAAGGGGGATTTGAGACGATGATATCAAACGAGCCCACGTGCAAATCTGCTATTTGTGTCTTCTTATTCTCACTTATTCCCTCTTTGTTTTTCCCGCTACTGGAAGTATCGTCAAGCTCAACAAAAGCCTCAAACATGTCGCTTTTGATTGCACGATAACGCGATACATGAATCCCATTCCGCCTTGCATTCTCCTCAGACACTTTCACGGCCTCCTCCATAACATCAACTGCCACGACTTCTGTGTGCGGTAAATGCACAGCGATGGCAATACCTACACAACCAGTGCCACAGCACATATCTAATACACGTAGCGGAGACTTTTCATCGGCTGTTGCACGAGACAGATGGCGTTGAACAAACCAGTGAGTCCACATCTCTGTCTCCGGTCGTGGACAAAGAAGCGGAGGGAAGCAGTGGATATTGCATCCATAAAAAGGCTGATTTCCTATAATGTACGCAAGAGGCTTATGCAGGTCGACGCGTTGCAACACCGCCTTCTTCACCGCACGTCGTGCGGCATCCTTCTGGTTCCCTCCCTCGGCCAGAGCCCACTCCTCTAGCCACTGCACCTCCAGTGCACTCTGATACCACATTGCTCTGTCCTCCTTTCCTTCTCCCAGTGAGGCGTAATGAGTCTCAAAAATCATCCGTGTAAGCTGTCGTCTCTCTTCCACGGAAAGACATGACTCCTTCGGCGACGACCTTCTGTATGTTTTGGGCAATGCCTGCATTCTCACCTCGTCCATCTCAACAATTGTTTCATCCTTGCCATCCGTTTCAACATCGGCGGCATCTTCCGTGTCATCCACTGCTTCCTCCACATCCTCCATTGCCACCGTGGGGACCTTCTGTATATTACGTGCCATTTTCAAGGTGGCATTAGAGCGAGAAAGACATAACAGTGCAGATATCATGGTAAATCGACTCCATCGCCGCATTTCTCTTAATTGTCCCTTAAGCTTCAATAATATTCCCTTCTTCCCTCGGCTTTGTGTGTCTGGACGGTGCGCAAGAAGAGTGGAGGCGACACCTGCCAAAAAAAAAAAAAAAAAAAAAAGGGAAGGGAGAGTTGCGAAAAACAAAGGTGAGGCAAAGAAGACCCAAAAAACTACAAAAAAGAAAGAAAAAAAAAAAGACAGATGTTGAATAAAAAAAAAAAAAAAAAAAAAAAAAGAAAAAAACATAAAACCGTCAGAAGGGGAAAATAAATATGTGCGCACGTGCCAAGGACGGCAAGCACCACCTTATCACATTCACTTACATTTTCCCTCGCACCAACACATTCAAAGGAAAAGCCCTACTTTAAACAGAAGAAGAAAGTGTCCGTAAAAAAAAAAAAATGCCCCAACAAAAACAAAAAGGTTGAGCGTCACTGCACCCTGCTAGGTGGTGTAGCTTTTAATAATAAACGCCACTCCCACGACGGAAAAAACAATTCCCGTAAAAATAAGCAACACGGAAAGAGCCATGAGTAGGCGGGCAAAACGGTACGGGGAGGTTCTTAACAGCTGGGCACGTGAAAACAAAAACCACGCAATAAGGCCAGGGCACGTTAGCATCAAGAAAACTCCAAAAAGCGCACCGAAGAAATCAATCACCACTGAAATTCCCGATACGGCGGCAGCAATCGCGACCGTTGTAGTAACAAGAAAAAATGCCTCAAGAACGATGGCTAGCCGGGTGGTGTCTTCGGGAGAACCAACGTCCCTGTCGGGGCCTATAATAGACATGTTGCCAGTCACATCCACTGCGGTGTACTCACGCTCCCTACGGCCCACTTGTTCCGGGTCTCTTCCCGGTTCAATAAGCTCCGTCTGGCTACACCACGTCAGTGCGTTCATGAGAATTCGATGAAATCCTCGACGGGCACAGACGGAGAGGATGGGATAGACACAAGCAAAGTGAAAAAAAAGCCCTAGGCGTCCAACATTCACCACCGGGTCATCATCGGGGTAGTTACGCACAATGTCGCCCCCAGAGGTTTTCGCAGTCACCAAGTTTCCAAACGTCAAATATCCAAACACCCCTGTTGCGGCATAACAAAAAACAATTATGGGAAACGCCACGTAAACGGTTTTCATCATAGTAGATGGTTTGCGATCCTTCAGCTCCCGGTAGAAATACGGTACATTATAATGATAACCAAAAGCCACGCCATAAGTGGATATTGCACGAAATATGCCCGTCCCCACATGGTACCAGTTGATTTCGCCGCGGTCTGCAGGATCAACATTGGGATACGGCGGGGTATGACAACTCGTGAAATACCGTGCAACTACAGTTAAAACGATATAGAATATTGTGAGAAAACCGAGTATGGATGTCCACTTAAGTTCGTCCATGTTCCGCACACAACTTAAACAAAAAAATACTACTCCAGATGTCAAAAGCCAAAAAATGCGCGTAACAAAAAACCCCGATCCATGCAAGAAATTTTTCACAACGGGGGGTATCGAGTCCGCAATGACACGTGAGTAAATTACAAGACCGCCGTAGTTATTCAGAAATATAACTGACTCTACCAACACCATTAAAATGCGTCGACGTTTGCGGCGCAGAATTTCATCCTCCTTGTGGCATCGGCGAAGGTTATCCAACTCCATAGTTCCTTTTTCTGGTTCGACATTGCCCTCAAGGGCACGAATGAATACATTGTACAGAATTCCTCAAAATTTAAGGAAGGAAATATGACAAAAGCCACAGCCTCCGTAAAGGAAAAACGTTGCGTCGCGTCGCACGCAGCCACAACGGCAAATACGGCAAATCCTGAAAGAATTGCAGTATAAAACATCAATACTAAAGCACCAACCACTGAAGCCTCGCAAATCGCAAGCGGCAGTGAGAGTACACCTGCCCCAATAACATTGCAGAGAGTATTTATAGCTGCCCCGGACACGGTAGCGGTACGTGACTCTTCTGCTACGCCAATAACAGACAGACGACGTGCAACATTCATGCTGATGCGGCTCGTCAAAGACTGCCGACCCGTAAATTCTCCCTGACGCAGGCCACGACTTTCTCGCAGCAAACCCTCACAAACAGAGTCATTACCATTCGTCTTCATTTCTAACGATCGTATTAAAGTGATTTTTGTGGTGTGGATAATATAACCTTTTTTTTCTTTTTCCTTTATCGTGTTTCCTTGAAAAACACACAAAAAAAGGAAGAAGACACAAAGAACCAAAACAAAACAAGCAAGCCGAGAGACCAGAAGAACAAAAAATGGCACGTTAAAATCACTTCTCTTTCTCTCTCTCTCAGTATATATATACGTAAATTATGATGAATTTCGTTGCAAGGTGTACAGCAAACTGCATATGGATTTTCCCTTGCTCTCTTCTTTCATATCCATTTTGAAGACTTGAATAAATAAGAAGTGGGGTAGAGGACTATTTCATTGCCGTGGTTGCACCCCCAGCATCTCCCCCTCGTAAACTCTATAATACTGAACTTGGTTGTCTATAGTATTGCAATACTCTACCCCTCGTGCACTCGTGTGCGCATCCAATTGTCTCTCTATTCCCCTTTTCTGTTCAAACACGCTTGTTATATCCCACTTCTTAATTGGCGTCACCTCCTCGACTTTTTTTGCGGTGGAGCGGAAACAGTTTTTGTTGCTTCTGCCTTCCTTTTATTCCGCTTGCCATTTTGTTCCACTCCTTTTGTGGCCGACTTTGGCTTCACGTACTTGGACTCCAGGTTGCTCATCATCTTGCTCCACTCGGCCTCCTGGTCTCGCTTCATCAGCGCCTGCAATGCATGCAGGCCGCCTTCCCCTTCCTTGGCGGAAAGGCCCATGGCGTCAAGGGCGTCCTTCGCCTCTTTGCGCTCCCTCGTCAGTGACCGTTCAATTTGCTTAAGCACCGCCGCAGTATTCGTCACCTTCCACGCCTCCGTCGGATTCAGTCGTCCACTCTCCACGAGGCTCCGTACAAGTTCCATCAGACGCTGAATTTCCCCCTGCTTTTTGTTGTCAAAAAGAAGCTCCTCTCGCGCCATTCGCCGAAAGTTCCCTTTGCACTTCTTGTAGCATGATATGACATCCTCTGTCTCCTCCGGCGACCCTGCATATGTGGCGTAGAACACCTGGACACGTTCCTTCATTTCGGCAGAGCGCTCCGCCATTGTGGCCTCATTGTCTGTCTCCGCCGCACCTCCAGGAATAACGCCAGTCGCATCATACACGCGGCGCTTCTCTGAATCACCCAAAACGCTGTACGCATTTGCAATATCCTTGAACTTTGCCTCCCCGTTTGGATTGCGGTCAGGATGATACTGAAGCGCCATTCGCCGGTAAACACGAGAAATCTCCTCTTCGGCCGCATCCTGCGACACACCAAGAACTTCGTAGAGTGGACGTTTGGGAGGCATTTTTGCAGGTGCTGCTTCCTTTTCTTTTTCTCCAATCCAATACTTTTCTGTCAGTTTAGCTTAAAACACACACACACACAAAAAAAAAAAAAAAAAAAAAGTTGAACGCTGCGCCTTATTACCCCTTCGCTCTCTTCGTGTTTACTTGTGTAACGTGTATACGCTACTTTTTATGTAAAAATATCAGTTAACTATTTTCTTGCTTTATTTTTAAATTTGCCTAAAGAAACTTTTAAAAGAAAAAAAAAAGAAAAGGTTGAGTGATCCATTTACTTCTGAGTCCTGACATCCGTCATCATTTTCCTTTTAACTGTTTAATAGAAACTTCCCTCCCTTCGTGAAGATGTGTGTGTCTGCGTCATGCACACGTACATTGTTTCCTAATCAGCGTCAGGATGACTTCAACACCCGTCTTCCCACTGCATCCATAATGACACACACATACATTTATAATATATATTACACAGAAACAAAAAAAGAGTCACAGAGAGAGAGGGAGAGAAAGAGAAGCACATCGGCGTTTTCCTCCCTGCACCGGAGTTCTGCACCCCAGCCCATCGCAAGACCCATCATTGCCCTCAAGTTAGTCTATCTCTTTCTTGCCATAATTTTTGTTTTTTTGTTTCTCCTCTGATTTCCCTTTTTTTTTTTTTTTTTACTTCTTTGTTGTCATTTTTCCTTCCGCTCATTTGTTTACTTTGCCTTACCCTTCACGGCGTCGATAAACTTCTTCACGTCCGCCGGCTTCCAGTTTGCATTCACCGCCTCCTCGGCCACATACTTCTCAAACGCTTCTATGCCCTTCTCCTTTAGAAAAGCAACGCCCTGCTCAATGTTCGCCTCGCGTGCTGACGCGTCCAGATGGGCGGGGCCATCACCACAGTAGTCGGAAAGCTCTGCAACCGTGTAACGTGTAATCTTCAGACGTACCATTTGCCGCTCGAGAACACTCTTCTGCTGCGCGGAAAGAGCTTTGGCATATGCCGACAATTCCGACTCCCAATCCTCACCAAACTGGTACACAATATTGCACTCCTTGACGGGTACCTTGTTCTTGAAGTGCAGCTCGCCCGTCAGGACCTTGTAAAGGGTACTCATCTTGGTATTCGTGGGCGATGCGGCAGAAGCAGCGGCGGTGGTGGCGGCAGCAGCTGCAAGCAAACAAAAAGAGCGACGCATCATGCTGTTTAAGAAAACTCCCGCACTAACCCAAATGTATAGTTTGCCCGGCAAACCCCTTTTTCTCCCTCACGATATTCTGAACTTTTTTCACTTTTGTCGCCGAAAAAAAAAAAAAAAAATTTGTGCGTAAAAAAGTGAAATTGAAGAGAAAACAACAAAACAACAGAAAAACGACCTCTGCGGCACGGGAGGACAACACGCATTAAGAACTCTTCCTCTTCTTTTCTAGACATTTACCACACAGCGGAACAAGGAAAGGATACGCCACTACCACCACCACCACCACCACAAAAATACCAACAACATTAACCACCAGCATCCTCCACCCCCTTTCGCTTTCCTTTTAATTATTATTATTTTTGTTTGTTTGTTTGTTTCTTAGTTTTATTTACTTTTTCCCCCAAAAGACGCACTTCCCTTTTATCTCCTGTTCTTCCTGTTCTTGCACCATTGCTGCCGCTGCCATTTACACATCCTTACGCCCAGATGTCAATCTCGTCCAGGTTGTCGCCCAAGTACTTCTCAATGACCTCTACGGGGTTGCATGCGGCACCGTGCCGCATGACTTCCTGCACCAGTTCCTTCCCTGCAGCACGATTCAGTGGATCCTTCTCAAACTTCTTCGACCAAATCCGCCGAGCAACGGAAAGACTGTAAAGGTATCCGTAGTAGCCGGCAGGATATCCGGACAAATGCTCAAATGACAGCGTGCCAAGCACACCACTCTCTGTCGGTGTTACAATTGAGAGAGGGGTGCATACATCAATAAGAATCTTCGCTAAGTTGTATGTGCCGCGGCCGTAATCGCTGCTGTCGCCAAGAGTGCGCTTTCCGAGGTGTCCGTTTTGGCCGTGGGGGAAATACACAGTGTAGGGCTGAGGTCCGTGAAGTGTCTGGTCAACAGCCGAGAGCACTACCTGATCCAGCATGTCTAAATGCTTAAACATGTCAGCAGCCGCGTTGCGTTTCATCACAATATCAAAAGAAATCGGTTCCCGTGTGTT
Organism: Trypanosoma cruzi; assembly: GCF_000209065.1. Classification (NCBI taxonomy): domain Eukaryota; phylum Euglenozoa; class Kinetoplastea; order Trypanosomatida; family Trypanosomatidae; genus Trypanosoma; species Trypanosoma cruzi. The sequence goes on from NW_001849520.1 coordinate 132,351, forward strand.
GATGCGATGAGCCCACAGCCGCAAAAATTCATGCGAGGTTAGAAAATGTTCAAATAGTTGCGAAAAGGTCTCCACAAAGTCAATACTAGAGCGAGTTCCAGCTAAATTTTGCACTTTTGTTTGCCCAAAGATTGTGTGCATCGCATGGCCAAACTCGTGAAAAACCGTCGTTACTTCGCTTGGATGCATAAGGGTAGACTCGTCATCAAATCTTCCATTGGGGAGCCGTTGCGCCGGCGTGAGGGCACCCACGTTGCAGGTCAAAACAACAACTGGGTACTGCCGTTCCGGGAGCTTCAGCCCTACCCGTGCGAGAGCCTCCTGATGGGGCTTACAGCCCAACTGCAGAGTGAGGTGCCCCGCCTGGCAGTATTTCATATCGCTTGCATACATATCCAGAACAATAATGCCCAAAAAAGCCCGGTTCTCATCGTAAACGTAAAACTTCTTGGCGTCCGGGTTAAACACTTCCTCCCTCTCAAACGGCACTTCCTCCAGTCGTAGGCCAAAGACCTCCGAGCACAGGCACTGAATTCCCCGTATGCAATTGGCAACGGAAAAGTATTCTTCGGCCTTCGCAGGCTCGGCGTCTCGACGGAGCGAATGTGCGACGCGGGCCCGAGTATCGTCCGTAATATTCTGTCGATTGCGTACCTCACCCACATTCTGTCGAATGAGGTTCAATTCCTTCTCTGCGGCCGAACGATACTTGTGGGCAATCCCACAGAGAAAGTGCCAGACACTTTGTTGATTTCCCAGCATTGTTCCCCGCAATTGTTGCTCCGCGTAGCTCTCAAAACCAAGAAGTTTTGCAAGTTCATAGCGACAACGGAGAAGGTAGCGAAGTGTGGCAAAAGGATTCTTTGCCCCCTGCTCTGTCAAAAAACGCATAGCCAAATCCTCCTTCTCAATATTCATTTCCGTTACCTTCTCCCTAAGGGCATCAGACAAGTGAATGCCATTGCTTTCCATGTCACGTTTTAGCTGCACAACGTTTTTGATTTCCTCATCATCAAGCTGCTTTCTTCCCTCCGGACTGTCCAACTCAACGATCACATCGTAGAGGTCTCGGCGGGAATTCACCTTGCTCATGTATTCATACCCCTTCTGAAAGGCATATGCTGCATGCTTCTTGTATTCCTCGTCGGGGTGGATTTGCCGCACAAACTCGCATGGGTCCAGAAGCAAACAGAGCACGTTGCTTGTCGAGTCAATGAGATCATGCTTCTCCTTCGCGCCCTTCACTTTGGGAATTTCATTCAGCAGTGCCTCGCACACCTCAATGGTTTGTTCTACCGTCTCCGCCAGCACCGTCTTGGAGGCAAGAAAACTTAGATTTGGTACCTCACTCACCACCGCTCTTGTGGAGGCGTCGTCCCTGCTTGTTGGCGAGGACGACATGGTTGTTGATGCCACAGTAGAGGTCGGTATGGTGGCGGCGTAGCGAGCGGCCACCATCCTCCCCGCAATGGACGGAGATGCGCGGCGGCAAACACCTCCCACAATAACGCGGCGCAGCATCCTCTACTTCCTAACGGGAAATGTGGCAAAGTGAATGACCAGAAAAACTCGCAAAAAATAAAAAGAGTGGAAACAATCCCAACACCCATACGCGTTCCCAGCCGTAAGCAAAAAGTAATTTTGGTAGAAATCATGTATTGCGTTGCAGTGAGACGGTGCGTCTGTTTAAGTGCAAATCCATTTGTGTGTGTTCGTATGGAGAAACGAACAAGCAGCCAAAAGTGTATATGATGTGTAGGGCGATAAAATATATTCATTTCAAATGCACAAAGACGCACACACGTACATATAAATGGAAAGAAAGAAAAAAAAGACTACAAAACCCAAAGAGGGGTGAAACCACCTCAGTTGCAAGAAAAAAACGACATTTTTCTACGCAAATGGAACGTTCCAGCTGGTTTTGGCAAAGGCAGTGGACAGCTCTGTGTGCGCTAGTGATTGCCAACGTTCGTCTTTCAAATCCTCTGGCGGCATTTCATCCCGAACCTTGGCGTACCACCTACGTGCATTCTGAAGATCCCCGCTTTGATAATACGCCTGTGCAAGTCGGCACGCATACTCCAAGTTCTTCGGTTCATTTTCTACCGCCTTTTTATGAAACTCAATGCTCTTCGCCCACATTTCTTTCCAACCCGGTACCCCGCACCATATGCCATAGGGACGTGTGGGACTGTACCACCTATATGCACAGCGACCACAGAGCGATCCAAGAGCATTAGGGATGTCGGAATCACTGGGAAGCAACTCCATTCCCTTTTCACCGCGTTTCATAATGGCATTGTAGTTTTCCAACAGTCCCAGACCAAGAAAACTTTTAATAAAGTAAAGTGCCTCTGATTCACGCGTGGCACACAATACGTATGTGCGATAGCACGGGCCATAATCCGGGTTTTCATTGATGCATTTGCGACTCACATCAACGCCGCGCTGCAGGAGATCTAGTCGATCGCACCAGTGATCGCGGAATACCTTGTTTTTGCTCTTGTCATACAAGACGGTGGTTTCCGCGAGAAGAGCCATCACCTCCGGACTGGAGGGATTCTTCTCAAAGAGTCGTTCTGCGTAGTCAAACGCACTCTCCCCAAGTGAAAAACTCAGCAGCTGGTCGCGAAACTCGCGGTATTTGGCAAACTCGTCACTTTTCTTCGTTCCAGACGACAATGTTTTTTCTGGTGGGGGTGGTGCCGCAACGGACGCGATTGCGCCCTTCTCCCCAACCTTCAATTCAGGCTTGCTGCTCCCGCCCCCCATTCCGTTGGCCACACACTCGCACGCACTCGGTCTCTCTCACTGTCTCTCTTTCTCTTTCTCTTTTTTTTTTTTTTTTTTTATTTGTTCTTCGCTATGCTCCTCACTCACTTCTTATCCTTCACAACCCACGTGGAGAGAGAGAGAGAGGGGGATAAAAGAAGTCAAGGAGCACCCACAGCCGCAGCAGTAAGAAGTAGAAAAAAAAAAAAAAACGTTAAGAGACACGTACAGAATGATTGTGCCAAATATATTCATCGGTGCCTTTCATTCCCGCCACATCTCATTTTCGACTGCCATTTTTCCCTCTCTCTTTCCTTCTCTTCCCGGTTCCCTCATTTCTCTAGACGCTTTTAATGTTCTTTCGACGCTGCCTCGTTTCCGGCAGCCCCGACGTAGGCAAAGAAAAAAACAAAACAAAAAAAAGACGATAATTGTTTTTGCTCTATGAATTGCTTCCTTGTTTTTCCTTCCCTCTTTCTTTCTCTCTCTCTCTCTCCTTTTTTTTTTTTTTTATGGTGCGTGTGTGCCACTCTTGTCAAATTACTTAATAGAGTCCACAAAGTTGAGTAGATTCTGCAGCTCCGGGCTGTAGCTCGCATTTCTTTTATTTTTCTCATTGCGCTGCCCAGAATCCACATTCGGCGCCAGGAGAGGCGACGGGGATGTCAATTCCCCTGTTGCTGTCGCTGCGCCTGCACCATGCATAGACTCCAATCTGTGCTTATTGTTCGCGGATTGATACCCGTCGCCAGGTACCTGCGGCGACACCTGCCAAAAAAAGGGTGACGACAGTATCGACGGATCTGCATCGCCCTTGTCGTTACTTCCGTCACCTCTTATTTCTTGTCGTGCATGCAAAGCGTGATTGAGTTTCTCATACTGATCCTGATCAATACGCGAGTTCACCGCGAGTAGCTGTTGGTGCAATGCGTTTAGCCGCTGTTCCTGCTCACCAAGACGCACCTTCATTTCCTCCTCCCTCTTTTTTTTCTCCTCAGGCTTGGCATCGGTCAGCAGATTCTCTGCCACCGCTGCGGAAATGGGCACCACTGTCAGTTGATCCTGCGGTCCAAATACACTGAAAGCGGGGATCCAACCATTAAGTGCTGGTGGCAGCGGGACACGAGCCACAACCTCATCCTCGTAGTAACAAACAAGAAAATACGACGGAGCCTCAAGTTCGAGGACAAATCGAAGCGTTGTGCCTGTTTTTATCCTATAGCGCTCTGAAAGTGCGCGACACTCTCCCTCGTTAGGCCCCACAATGCGTTGACCATCCCACACAACTCCTTCACCATCCGTTCCTGCCATAAGCACACCTGCAAGGATTCGACCCGGTCCAGCGCCAAGACGGTCCACGTGAACTTCCCATGCAGTGATCCCCGTATAAAAGATTTGTGACGCACACACAAGTGAGTGGGGTGGGTGTAATGTCCTGCGATCTCGTCAGAGTACGACCACTGTAGATAAGAATACCGCGCGTCTTGGCATCCTTGGGAACGTCAAGTGTAAATGTCTCTCGTCCCAAAACAGAAGGGGTGGGAAAATTCAGATACCCTGTATCCAAAACATCCGGTATACGAATACCCGCGGGAACACTTACTGCTTTCAATAACTCCATGTAAGTTGTCACAGTCGCAAAAGATTTCACTTCGGGCACGGTAATCCGTGGCATGGGGATTGGCTCTTGACTTGCCGTCTTGAGTTGACTCACAAGATCCATCACACGCAGGGACCAATCCTCCGACTTCTTGTCTACCTGATGCATGGGTGGTATGGACTGTAATAAGGGATCACATCTCTTCAGTCGCTCAGCGTAATATTCTATAACTTTGTTGGTTCTTTTTATTGCCACATTAATATTTTCTAGCTGGGCATCAATCTGCAACCGCATACTCGATTTGAGTCCCTGACACCATTGAGTAAGTCCTTGAACAATCTCCTCAAAGTGCCTGTCCAATGCCTCCTCCTCGTGTTTAGCCGAATCATTCAAAACATCCCTTCCATGCTGAAGATTTGAAATAATGGTATTGGCGACGTTCAGCTGATTTCGACAACGTTCTGACCATGTGCTGAGATCACGTACATGTGCCTCTGCAGCCTGTCGCAGGGTAATAAAGGGATGATCCTTATGAATCCCTGACACGTGGCAACGACTTGAAACCAATACACCACAAAGGGAACACCAGAATTCCGCGGGTAGGTGGGGATATACCGAGCAACGGGCGATGAGTGTGCCATCCTCCTGTATCTTTAGACTCAGCATCGAACCATCTATTTGTGCTGAGTGATGTGGGGTGTTTACAAAGGTCCGTTCATCTTGAGCGGAATTTCGAGGGAATTCCGCAGATGCTCTATTCTTTGCCTCCTTCATAGGTCCGGGGTTGATTGCTTGCTCCCCTGCTACGGCTCCTATTCTTAATGTCGCTGCTGCCGTCGTTTCGAAAGGATTTTGCATCCGTTCCATCACGTTACTTAACATACTCCTCGTGGCATTGGCATCTGCAAACTCCAAAAGTCGTGGTATCTCAGCGCTATTAAATCCCACCGCAGAAATGAGACGTGCTCGTGTGGATGTATCACAACGGAAAAATTCTGCCATACTCACGCCGCTGTTGACTAATGCATCCTGCAGCCGCCTCCAAATAATTTCGTCCATGTCTATTTCAGAGGCTTGAGAATAAGAATCAGCGCTGCTTTTTCCCGGCGCCGCCAATACATCCACCGAGTCTTTGGAAGGGTCTCCCAATAAATATGAGACTACCACTCGCTGAATTGTTGCGCCACCGCATGTTTTGCAAAACGTCGTCATATTTGTCCCCTTTAACACGTTGGCGCTGCTGGCTGGAAGCACATTAGACGTTCCGCAGACAGTGCATGCCAGAAGTATGTCACTTACCGCTTTTGTCTCCTTATTCTTTAAATTTGGTTGCGATGCCTCATTGGCACTCATTCCTTTTTGGTCGCCCTCTCAGTGCAAACAGACTTCTCCCGTCCCCCGCCTCAACACAGAGAAATGGAAAGAAGGCAAAAACAAGAAGAAAAAAAAAAGCAGGAAAAACAGCCGCAAAACATATAGAACGCGCCTCGCCCGCCCGTCGCTATTCACATGTTTTTAGAGCAATTCAAAATGCCGTCCAAGTTTAATAATAATAATAATAATAATAAGCAAAGAAACAAAAAAAAAAAAAAAAAAGAATGCTTACACAGGCCTGGTAGAGGACTCCAAGCCATTTAACAGTGGGATCACCGCACGCACTTTTATTAAAACAACAACAAAAAGAACATTCGCCTGAGCTGCCGGAAGAATTCTGAAATTATTTAAATAAACACAATAGAACGGGGGAAAAAAGGGGGTAATGAAGAGGCAGTGGACTCGTCATACCCTAAAATTTTTTGTTCCATACATGCATGTGTATTTGGACGGCCACTATTGTGACTTGCTGCATTCTATTCGAATTGGATGTATTAATTAATTAAGGATTGGCCAACTTTGAAGTCCTCCAGCCACAAAAAACCCTTCGTGAGGTAAAGATCCAAAAAAGGACTGGCGGGATGGGACAGCCAAAATAAAAAATAATTAATTAATAATGATAATAATAAAAGTATGCGTCTTACCGCAGTCGGTTCCCTAGTTCCTCCCATCGCGGCCTTCCAAAGGATCATAGAACAGAAAATAAATATTAAATTGTGTGGCCAGTTTTATAGCGAGCATCTTTTTCACAGGCTCACACACACAAAAAAAAAGAAAAAGAAAATTTTAATGCGTCCATCAGAGGTTTTCTTTCTCCTCTACTTGGGTCCTCCAGATATCAGGGAAACTTCTCGTCCACCTGGTTTTATTGTCCCCAGTTGTCTCACCGCCGTAGTGAACCAAAAACTATTGCCTCATATATATATATATACTTCTTGCCGTGTACTTTTATTTGAACAACAGCAAAAAAGACTGCGGTTCCTCTTTTCCCTCCACTCTTGACGCAAATTACAATTGGGACGTAGGTGGAGTGAGTTCACCACGCAGACTAACATCACCAAAGAATCGTTTGATTTCCTTTGTGGAGAGACCAACCCCTATGAGGTACTTGAGTTTCATGATGGTGGCCTCAATGGTCATGTCACGTGACGATACCGCTCCCACCTCCAGCAATTGATCCCCTGCGGCATATGTTCCCAAGTCCACGGAACCGTACAAGTTCTGCGTGCAAACACAAACGGCAATGTCACGCTCCACAGCTTTCCTCACAATCTCCTTCATGTAACCCCCACGTGTTGGCGCATTTCCCCCACCGTATGCGATGATAACAATAGCACGTGCCTCGGTTAACTCAACCGACCTTAATAAAACCCTTCTCCGCATCGATGGCCCCAATTTCAAACACAAGACAACAGCTCTCATATTATCCATTACACGAAACTGACCATGCGGATATGGCCGAAGAAATGTCCGGTGTATACTCATTTTTCCATGAATTGTCGCCAGTGGTGGAAAATGCGGTGAGTCAAACGGTGAAATTGCTGATCTGGAAAATTGAATTGTTCTATTGGCCCGAAACAGTCGCTCTTCAAACAAAATGCAGACCTCATTGATCTGGCTGCAGCTTGCAAAGAGCAGGGCGACAATCAAATTACGATAGAGGTCTGTGTACAAACGCTCTGGTGGAATACAAGAGCCGGTAAAAATGACAGGTCTCCCCAAGTTCTCCAGCATAAAGCTGAGAGCCGTTGCGGTGGCCACCATATTGTCTTTCCCGTTGTTAATCACAAAGCCGCGGTATTTATGATAGTTTTCCCGTATGAGAGCCGCCAGACTAACCCAATCGTCATGGTTTTGATCTGCCGAATACCTCAAGACATCCAGTTCCATGACACGGAACGGCGGAACCCCTGCCTTCTGAAGATCCTCATTTTTTTTTATATCAATAAAGCCTTGCGATAGCCCGCCCTTTTCCGCAGAAACACCGGTCAGCGTGTAGGGGCGGGCGTTAATCAACAGAACCTCCTCGCCCTCCGTGTCCGGCCCCATCTCCAACGACGGGTCTGCTGAATCCTTCAACGTGAGGGAATTGTGACCCCAGAGATACATCGTCGCTTCTTTAGGCAAGAGATGACACTGGGAAGAAAAAAAAAAAAAGGTGCGTGTACACATGTTTGTGCAAAGTAAAGAAGATAAAGAAGAAAGAGAAGACAAAAAAAAAAATCGCAAGGACGACAGTGCTGTCTGCCAGAGTAAGTAGACCAGAACATGAAAACAGAAAAAAAAAAAAACGCCGGCAGTTCCACTCACATCTTGCAAGAGAAACGCAGATAAAATTGAAAAAACAAAAAAAAAGTTCAGAGCGGGACAAAGAAGAAAGAAAAAAAGAGGGAAAGAATGACATCATTTCCCTGATTTCTCTCTCCGCAGGTGAAGAAAAGAGACAAAACAGGGAAGCAAAAGGTGACGTAAGACCATACCAACATTGGACCCGTTGCTAATGAGCCTTTGGATGCCTACGCCTCCTCCTGATCCTGGATGTTGAAGTACTTCAGCTGGTAGGTGTCCTTCCCCCTGGCGAGGATGCGGATCCAGTCACGGAGATCCTTCTTCTTGAGAAACTTCTTCGTGAGGTACTTGAAGTACTTCTTGCGGTAGGCCATCGTCGTCGTAATCGTGAGAACATTGTTGCGCAGGCCAACGCGTACCTTCTCCGTCAGCTTCCCCTTGCGGCCATTCAACTTCACATTCTCCTGGAAGTACTGCTCAAAGTTGCCAAGAATCTCCTCGCTGAAGATGCCGTCATTGGCGGGAATGGTGCAGTCAATCTTGAACACCTTCTTTCCCTTCGCCAGTTGCTTCTGGCGGACGAAGCCGCGGGAACCGACCTTTGCACGAACCGCCACCATGTTCTCTCTTCTTCTGGTATTGTGAACGCACAGGAAAAAAAAGAAGAAAAAAAAACAAAACAATTTTCTCCCTAAAGCCTTTTCTTCCTCGTTTTTCCCCCTCCTTGTATCACAGTGTTGTGGCAAAATAAAAGCAAAAAAGCATCACAAGAGATGTAAACAGAAGCAAATGCACAGAAAGAGTTTAAACAATGTGAGCAGCGCGCAGAGAGAGTAAAAGGAGCAGAGGGTCAATTGCCGTGACACACCAAGCGGATTCAAAAAGGAACACCACGAGGAAATTTTTTAAAAAACGCCTCCAGCAAACACATCAATACAGATGTAAAAACATGTACACAGTCGCTCTCTCTCTCTCTCTCTTTCTCTCCTTCCCGCCGTCCGCATCTTCTTTTCAGAAAAGAAAAAGAAATGGAAAGAAAAAAGGCAGCTAACTCCAAAATTCACTGCGCGTGAACGCCCTACTTCTTTGGATCCACATCCGATGCATTGGCGTCACTCGCCCCTGTCTCATCCAACTCTTCTTCTTCCTCCTCCACAAGACGCTGGTCTCGTCGTTCATGCCTCTTTGCCGCGGCATTGGCCTCCTTACGCCTCCGACTCATCGCAAGTTGCCGGGCGCGAAACTCCTTAAACTTCTTGCGCTTCTCAATGTCCTCTTGCGCCCGGCGATTCAACATCTCCTTCACGCGTTCTGCCTCATCTGCGCGACGGCGTTCTTCTTCTTCATCCAACCGCTGCTGCTCCTCTGGTGCGATCCACGGCTCATCATTTTCTTCGTCCACGTCAATGCCGGCCTTTTCTAATTCACGACGCCGCCGCCTCTCCATCTCGTACTTCTTCATGTCAAACCGCGCTATCGGCGTACAATACACGGCACGCAATTGCCACAGTTGCGGTCGCTGAGGAAGATAAAAATTAACCCAAATCCCAGCATGCCTTCTCGTTATTAGAAAGGACATCAACGGACCCCTAATTCCAGAATGCATTGGGCGTAGGTGGATAAATTACACACTGAATAGTCCCAGTGTTGTGTCTCCTCAGACCAACAGTCAATCACTACCCTTCATAAACACACACGCATAAAACAACAATAAAAAAAAAAATCGTTGGTGATAAATAAATAAATCTTAAAAAAAAAAAAAAAAGAGAATCCATTTATTTTTCTTTTTGCTGCTCTTCATTCGTTCGACTCTGGGCCTCCAAGCATTTGTGCATGTGTTTGTATCGATGGGCCCAAAATTCTTACCCATACATGGCACAAGAATTGTTCGCCAAATAAGGCCTCCCCTCCAAAAAATAAAAGCTGAAACTTAAAATGCACAGAAGCACAATAATATCAAGAAATGGTTTTCTTTGTAGCAACCCCAGCAGACAATGAGGTCTGGAGAGATTCAAGGGTCAATATGCGCGCACGACACGCGTTGAGTTCATCTCGTATGCCGAGGCGCAATTCACGAACAGATGAATCATTTGGATCTATCAGGCCGCGCTTTTGGGCGTCAAGGGTATCACGCTGGATAGCGAGAAGGTCAGACATGTAGTGATTCAGGTCCTGTTCCACGCCCATCATGTTTGCTTGCAGAAGCAAATGTTTGGCGGATTCTCGAGCCGAATCCACACTCGTTGATAATTCCGTTGGTTTTTCAGCCGTGTTATTTGCGGCACCGTGATCAGATTTCTGTAGATCAACAACAAATGGTCCGCCCATCGTAGCCGCCTCAGAAAGATGAACGGGAGTACCCGTCTCAAAAGTTTCATCACGCTTCAATTCCTGCAAAACATTTCTATTTTCCGTCGGGCGAGCACCTTCACGGTGATCATCATTCTGTGGGGTGTACTCAAACATCGCCAACGACGTCAACACACTGCTGTCATTCTCCTTCATTGGAGTCTTACGTGGTGAAGTAAATTGCAGCCGCACGTTGGCGGCCTTTTTTTGAGAATGGCTGGGAGTAAAAGTCACGGCATAGGGCGGTTCATCCTTTGAATTTTGCCCCCGTTGCTTCGGCGGATTCCGAAATAAGCCACCTGTTCGAGCTTCTACAGGAAGTGGCTCCCCTCCTGTAACAGCCGCAATGGCGTCTGCAGAAAACTCGCGTTTCACCTCAAGAATTCGCTCCCGTAGGCGGTTGGTGGCCGCGTTGAGTTGCTCTATTTCTGTCCAAAGCGTCTGTTCCAAGAGCGACAGGGGCGACGCCGTGGCGGCATGAACGGCAATGGAAGACTTCGCACGCACCCGCGGGCCGCGGCGCGAAAAATTGTGAAGACCACGTTCCGTTGCCAATTCAAACGTCACGGGAGTCCGTGGCGAGTTTCGCGTGCGCGTCAACGTCGCGGCCAATTCCTTGCGACATCGCATGGGGGTTGCTGCCGATGTTGTCTTCTCCCGCATGGCAGGAATAAACAAAAGAACGGCTGGGTGAATGCGCACCTCTCGGCGGTGCTGCGACACCAGAGGAGGCTTTCAGCCACATGACCCACACACAGAGCGAGAAAAAACCAAGAGAAAAAAAAAAAAGAAAAAAAAGAAAAACACACAGTAGTCAATGGAGACAAAAGCGGGTTCAAAACAAAACAAAACAAAAAAAAAAAAAAAAAAAAAAGCACGCCTCACAAGAACAAAAAAAAATGAAGAGTAATTTTTACTCCACAGAGAAAAACTATTACAAATATTTTAGACCAAAAGATTTTTTTTCTTTTTACTTTTTATACTTTTCTCTCCTTATGGCTTCCTTTCTCGTTTTAGCCGAAATGGACATCGGACAAGTTTTTCTTCCCCTCCACCTAATGCAAAGACGCCAGCAATGATAACGTTGCCATCGAGTTTGCAAACGTGTACGCACGCATTAGCATCCATGTTTCCTCTCATGCACTGACTCGACGCCTCGGCTTTTTATTATTTTTCGCTTGTGTGGTTTGCCTCATGGCACGTTCCACCAGTTTCGATTCCGCCTCTTTTGCTCCAAGAGCGTGTGCACTGGCTCGAAACCCACCCCTGCCACCGGCTGTGCCCATTTCCTTCTTGACAAGTAGTTCCAACCGCTTCTTTAGTACCTTGATGGCCTTCTCCTTGGCGCGATTCTCATTGTCCGCCTCGTCGTCAACCATGTCATCCACCTCTATATCCGCCTCACGGCTCATACGACGTGCCCAATTATTCCGTGCTCTCGATTTGTCAATCTCCTTCTGTAATTTATCAATCTGCAACGCCACTTTTATGTGCGAATGAAGTTGATGCACAATAGTTGGCTGGAGTGCAAACACCTCCATTTCTTTTGATCCTCGTCCAAGAGAATCCATCAGTTTTTGAAACGAGACGTGCTCCTGTGCGTCAATCATTACAACCGAAAGCCCAGTGCCACCACAACGTGCCGTGCGACCACAACGATGAATGTACACATCCGTCGAGCGGGGGACCTGAAAGTGGACAACATGTTTTAGTCCATCAACATCCAAACCCCGAGAGGCAATATCTGTGGCCACTAGTACACGTTTTTCCCCCTTTCTAAACTTGTCAATAAACTTTAAACGCTGTCGCTGCTGAAGAGAGGCATGCAGGCCTGCCACTGGAATACCAAGCACTTCCAGCAATTTCACGAGACGACGAAGCATAGATATAGCATTCACAAACACAATTGTACGCTCGTGATACATCTTGAGAAAGTAGTACAAATAGAGATCTTTACTATCGCCTGGGCAACGCAGGTATGTTTCTTCTATCTTCGCGCTCACATCAGCCTTTGGTGAAATGGTGAACACCTTAGCATTTGAGGTCTTAATCTCCAGTTGCTGAAGAACCGCCGCCATGGTGTTAGCATTGGAGGTGCGGATGACCGTCTTCTTGGACCGAAGATCCTTCCGTTCATATTTCGTCTGAAGTGACAGTGTGGCGCTTGTGACAAATGTGATGGTGCGGTGACCCTCTGGGGGACGAGAGGGCATTGGAATAAGACGTGGAGCGTCTTTCCGCCGACGCTGCCGCTGTTGTTCTTCATGTGATTCCCCCGCCAATTTGCCGTCCGCCTTTTTCTTTTTGGGAAATGGTACAAATTTCTGTGTTTCCTCATCCCAGCGACCCGCTTCCAGTTCCATTTCTTCTGCCTCAGCCCCCTCCTCACGCTCCTGCACAAACCCTGCAGGCAACACCTCACAGTGAATACGTTCCAATAAATTTTTCAGCTCCTGAAAACGACCAGATTGAAGAAGTTTGTCCGCCTCATCAAGCACCACAAATGAAAGACGGCGGCTAATACTGTGACCAAGATAGCAACCCTCGTTCTTTTGGACAAGCTCCCAAAGACGACCAGGCGTGCATATCAACACATGTGGGTGTCGATTCAGCACGCGCTGTTGCTTCTCCGGGGCCATGCCGCCAACTACACAACCAATAACCACATGCCGTGCATGCTGAGTTAGCTGAAGAAAGGCCTCGTTAATCTGGAGTGCCAGTTCACGAGTGGGGGATACAATAAGAGCATGCATCAGCCGTTCTGCAGGAACCGTGTTTGGCGTCGTGGAAGAGTACGCTTCCCCTTCATTCCCCTCGTTTTCGTCCCGCGGCCTCTTTCTTCTCATGCTACTGCATTTCTTCTTATCGTCTTCTTTATTGTTGTCGTTAATCCTAAGTTCCTCCTTAGTAAAACAAGCTTTTTTGCCTCTTGGTACTATTTTGTTGATGGGCTTTTTGCTCTTCTTCCATTTTTCCCTTTCCTTTTCAGCTTCATCGCATTCCGCCTCCCCTGGGATTGAGTAATCATTAGCGGGTATTTGGGAGAGAATTTGTTGCAGTATAGGCAACGCAAATGCCAGCGTTTTCCCACTTCCTGTTTCTGCCGAAATGATGACGTCCTGTCCAGACCCACGATGCTTTTTACCACCCTTCTTGGATGCCGCAGTGCCCGTAGCCGTTGCCTCACCAATGCCCTGATAAAGTACACTGGGTAGAACCTCTTCTTGTACGGGCGTCGGATGTGCAAACCGCATGGTCTTCAGGGCCTTTAGCAGCAAAGGATGCAGACCCACGCGTTCCCAAAAGAGATAAGGATCCCCGTGATGCCGGTATTGATTCTTGTTGGTATTAATGGAACTGTTCGTACCGGCCTTTTCAACATCCTTCCTGTCGTTTTGCACCATTGGAAGGCTGAGCGGATGATTTTCCGGAAGAGGCGTCTCTGGAAGTACGAGCCGCTTGTTGCTACCCTTCTCGCCCTCGGCGACTGAACGCAGAAGAAGATCGGTGAGGCTGCGTGGATCAAACGTCACCTCCCGGGTGGGTGCCGCAGATCCCTCCGCAATTTCCTCCATGAGCGCCTCCAGGGGCCGTGATCCCGTGTCAATGTTGTCAAATCGATTGTGCCGGCGCTTTGCCGCGCGCATGCGCTTACGCAGCTCGGAGGAGACGTGGTGTCTCTCCTTCATCTCGTTCCTGTGGGCGCGCTGCTTAAATGTCCTCTTCTTCAGCGACATGTCGTGTAATTTATTTATTTGTTTTCCCTCGTGCACGTCGCACCTCTCTCCGCTCCGCACGTACCTGCGGTAATATATATATCCCAAAAATAAAGGACAAGATTAAAAGAGAAAAATATGTATATAAGGCATCATAAATGCCGTAAAGACAAATAATAATAAATAAACAAATAATAAAGTAAGAAAGGAGAGGAGAGAGGATTTATGCAGCACCTCGCCCGCAAGGAAAAACGGTTAGAAGGAGAAAAAAGGTGACACCCATATGTTCCCCCGCATAAACGCCCACATACAATTAAGCGGGTGGTGAATGAATGATAGAGAAAGTAAGACAAAAAAAAAAAAAAAGATAAAAAAAAGGGAGAAGCACATGACACAACATTACAATTTAAAAAAAAAGTAACAACAATAAAAATAAATTGCACAGAAACAAACAATAGAAAAAAAAAAAAACTCAACATCCTCTCAATGAAATATATCGCTTCATTGTTGCTCCTTTTTTTCCATTTTTTCCCCCCCCCCGCCCCTTCTTTTTTTTTTTTTTTTTGATTTTTGCGTTCCTCTGCTAATTCCTCACAATAAACTGTGTTCGTTCTCATTCTCTCCCTTTATGCCTTCGCCGCCGTTCTTCTTTCTCTGCTTCACGCAATGGCTGCGTCTCTATACAGGCTCTTCGGGCTGCCTTACACGATGCATATGAGCGCAGAAATAAAATAAAAAATAAAAAATCAAAGGAAACGTTGCTACGATAGTGATGATAAAAAGCACTGAGCAAATTTCACTACGTGGATCAACTATGAGAATTCTTCACCAGCCAATCCACAACCTCGTTGATGTTAATTTGGCGCAGTGCGGATATAGGAATAACAAGCCATGGATTATCGCGAAGGACCTGCAGGTTCAGAAACTCCACGCACTCCTCTTTACTCATGTGAGGCTCCAAGTCAATCTTGTTTAGGCACACCAGCATGGGAAGGCCATGCAGCGCCTTGTCCTCCAAAAGTTTGTGGAGCTCGCGCTTCGCAAGTTCGGTGCGCTGGAAGTCACTTGAGTCCACGCAATAGATTATGCAATCGCAGCCCTGCGTGTAGCGTCCCCACTCGCTGCGGAACCGCTCCTGTCCGCCAAGGTCCCACACTTTCAGCTGCACCCCCTGCTTCCGCACCATCTTCACATTAAGCCCTACGGTGGGAAACGTCTCAATCGGGTGCCCCACCGACAGCACATTCAACAGTGTCGTCTTGCCACTGTTTTCCAGGCCAACAAGACACATCTCAAGCTTCCTCTCGCTCGAGAAAAGTTCCCTCAGCCTGGCCACTAGATTCCCCATTTGCTTCCTATTCCTTCTTGTTTCTCTCCCCCCTTTTTAATGCTCCTCTCCAATCTATCCTAATAAGCGTTTATATTCACAGAATATATATATATATATATATATATATATATATATATATAAACCCGTACAGGAATCGCCAATAATTGAAACATGGACCCCCGTACATATATAGATACACAAATGCGAAGAATACAGAGAAAGTCCTCGCCATAAAACTCACACACACACACACACAGAGAGAGAGAGATACATACAAAAATATATAACAATTACTCACCTCCATTCGGACTATGTATTCATGTGCATTACAGCGTATAAAAGTTCCTTTTAATGTCGACGTCTATCTGCACCTGCGGAGGTTACTGTTTCTGTCGATATTCCAGCAGAGTAGAGAACTCGGTACACACCATTGCGGTTGTAAAATCCGCTAAAGTCGATCCATGTCAACAGTGGAATGAGTTGTGGGTAGTCAGGGCCTACCGGCGAAGCAAGTTCGGAAAGAGCCTTCAAAAACCTCTCTTCTGTGCTTTGCAATGCTTCCCCCAACTCCTCCGCTCGCAGGCGCATCGAGAACTCTCGTCGACCCATCTCACTAAAACTGGTTGCAATTTCCAAAATGCGCGACAGGCTTCTAAAACGTTGGGAGCTGGCAAGCACAAGACCAAGTTCAACCCCCTCAAAAAAGTCCTGCAGAGCATTGTTTACGGCAAAAACGCTGTCTGCCTGCCCTATACGACCCATCATGCGACCCCATAGCGGCTCCACAACAAAGTGTGCGGCGTAGAACTGATACTGACGGATAAACTGAATGAGCTGATGTTTGATACCATAAGCTTGGGGAGGCTGATGGGGGACGTCCACATCCGTCCATGCCGTGGTAAGGTTACGTTCGCATATTTTCAACCATGTAAAGAGACGGAATATACCATTCAAGCGTCTCAAAACAACAGAGTCCAGAACCATTGTGAGGGGCCATTTGAGATCGGCCTCTAGCTGAAGCAGCTCAATGCAACGATGTGTTTCTATTCGCATAGCACTTTTTCTACCACACGAGCCGCGAGGAGCTGCTTCGTCTGTCGCAGGCTCAAAAGAACCGTTGACGTACTGTTCAATTGTACCATCAGAAAAGCTGCAACCAATGGTGCTGTGATACGGATCCGTCTCGCAACATCGGGCAATCGCTGCCTGAAGTAAAACACGCACTGAGTGTGCCTTCACGTGTACCGGTGATTTTACAAGGAGTTCCTCCGAGCTGTCAAGAAAGTCAACCAGCCAATCACCACGCTGGTGGAGAAAGTAACACTTCAGTGAGATGAGGTGACCGAGGAGGTCAACTTGGGGTCCCAGGAAAAGTTGCAGCACCTCGCCGCTGGCAATTTCGTATGATTCCTCAATTTTTCGGTGCAGCTTGTCGGCATCCGTCCAGACAAGCATGTGCTCTGCCAAATCCCCAAACGCAGGAAGCGTCCCGTTGTACTCGCGCAACAGACAACAATACTTTCCGGCGTAAAAGACCATCTTCGCAATCTTGGAGGTTTTCAAAAGGAAATTCGGAATCATGTTTTTATTCATGGAAAATCGCCGCTCAAACGCGTTTGCCTCCTCTAATGTCGCCTCGCCGTAATCATCCGCGGCGGCGGTGTTGGGAAAAATGCGACTTACCACATTCCTCATACCGGTTGTTGTATTTTCATTCAATGTTGCCGATACCGATGCCTTGCCAGCCGGCGGTCGGGCCTCTGAGATAAAAAATTCACCGTACGGATCCTCTAACAATCCCTCATGCATCCATCGGTGCAATAACCGCAGATAAGGCACCGATGCCCGACGAAGCAGCAAAAGAAGTAACTCATCATCTTCTCTACTCCCCGAATACTTCTCAGATTGTTCATGGATGTGGTTTAATAGTCGCCATCCTACCATTGAAAGGGTCCCTTCCTCGTCCATTATGGTGTCGGTGGGCAGTACTTGACGCAATCGCACAATGTGATGCCCTGCTCGCAGTACCTCAGAAACGACGCCCATAAGCGGCATCGCCCTGCCCTGTGCCCAACGCTGCAAGTTTGCAATCTCATGGGCAAAGCTGGTGCAGATTTCCGAGACGACCTCCCCGAGAGCCATTGCCACTAAACTTTTGCCCATGTACTCTGCCCGTTCCACCTTGCGGAGAGCAACAAAAGAATCCGCAACGGGGACTATAGTCTTGCACAAGCTACGCATAGAAACGGGTACGTAACGCGAAACAATAAAACCGTCTCGCGAAGCCTGAAGAAGTGAGCCACCATAGCCGATAACCGCGGCAAGCACATCTGCTGCTACAACACGGTCCTGGATCTCCTCTGGCACGTCCTCCAGTTTCGTATAATCCGCAAACTGAGCACATAACGGTGCGGGGGGAGCCGCGACAGTGGCTGGAACTCCCACAGCTTCCTTTGCAGTAGAGGAAGGGCCACTTGTTTTGCAGCGCTTCATCCACTCCGTCTCCAAGACGGCAATAGTGATAGGGTCATTGAAGCCAGCCTCGAGAATAACAGCACGCCGATCGGTTGCATGCTGCACCTGCTGAAAGGAAACATCTCGGGACTCCAAAGAAGTCACAAAATTCGCCCACAGATGCGTGGCCATAATTAATTGCTGTTCCTTCTTCCCTCCCCCTCTCTGTCGCCTTTCCGTGGTTTGTTTGTTTGTTTTTTCGCACTGCCTGCCTCCTCCAACAGAGGGCTGTAAAGCTGTGTGAGAGAAAAACCCAGAAGTGATGGTGTGCTGCGGCCCAAAGACACCCCGAGACACAAACGACAACAAAGAACCTCTCTCCCGCGCCCCCGACAAGAACCCCCCGGCGAGAGCACCAGCCGCCGTGTTCAGGAAAAAAATATGTTCTTCGACGGTTGCTGCTCAAAAAAAGGGAAATCAAAAAATAATAATAATAACAATAGAAATAAAAAAAGATCAACATCAACAAAAGCGATTGACAGAAGCCGGCCAATGCAACAAAGATCGACTTATCCCAGACACAAACAAACACACCGTATAAATAAATTGCAAGCCTTATATCCGTGTGTCACTTACGAACGGAAATCCTCTTTGGCCCCCCACCCCTAAAAAAAAAAAAAAAAGGTTTGGATAGGCCAAATAGGGGGAAAAAAATATATATGTATCACCTTCCGCAGGCTCCATCACGCCTTATTCCAAACCCACCAGAAAAAAATCCAAGAAAAACACAGCATGAAAGCTCCCCACTTCAAGGAAATCATGGACAATGCCTCATCATTGCCCACATTCTTTCCACAGGTCTCTAGAACAAAACAACACCAACAAAAGAACGAGAAAAAGGCACTGGCCCCGGAGGCGGGCACACCACCGCAGCAAATGTCTCTTGAGAGACTCAAAGCCACAAAAGCAGCAAAGGCGGAGACAAAAAAAAGAAAAAATTGAGAGCTCTTTAGTCATAAATCTGAGTGACCTGTAAAGAGAAAACAATTTTACGATAGGAATGAAGACATAAAAGACGACTTACGAATTAGATTCATTTCGTCTGCCATTCGGTGGCATGCCTCACGCCATACCATTTCATCTGAACGCAACAACAGAATTAAATCACGCAATGTGATTTCTTCCTCCTCTGGTACGTCTGATGTCTGCTGATGCTTTCCTGTCGTGGCCTCTTCATCACAATTTTCACGTACATCAAACCTCTTCACATCCGCCGCGGAGGCCCTTGTGTATTTTAACTTGTGTAGGCCCCAGTACTCAATGGCATCTTGCGGTAACGCTCGTTCAGTGACCTTTCCAAAGTCAATGTCATTGATCATGTGAGTCCAAATCACCACCGACTCTTCCCCAAGATACCCCATAAGACGAAAAGCCACCCGCGGAGACAGCAAGAAAAGAAAGGCAAAAATTGCAAAATGTATCGCCTGCAAAAACACTGCTGCAACGCGCTCCACATATGTAATCTCGGTCAACAACATAAGAATTCGAATATGAGATGCATGTGATTCCGCCTGCGCCAAAAGTCCACGTGTCTCTGTTGCAAAATCCCCTTTCCCAGGGATATACGCTGGATTCTCCTTTTTAAGTATCATTCGAAGATGGCTTATCATGGCACCAGCCAGCGGCGGCGCGGGGGCAATGACCTTCAACATGGTAGCACGGTGAAGATAACGTTCGCGGAAAAGTTTGTCCGCGCACCACCGAAGAAGTTTCACAAGATAAATACAACAGTGGTCACTAAAACGTTGAGGTGGGGAATGAGTTAATCGTTCGCCTTCTAACGCGTTTATATCGCTTATCGTCGTGATGGGGGAGGCAAATGTGAAGCGTGATGATGATCCCATGAAAGGCATGTACAGGGAACTCCCATGGGACTGGTCGTGATCGTTCTGCAAAGCAGGTCTTGCCTTCCTTTTCGCCGCGACTTCTGCGGCGTCTGACCCTCCCGTCTTGGGGACGGCTGGGTTGACACTGCAACAACGATTCGAAAAAAATAACGCCACCATTGGGGCCTTCACGTGCAGCGCCGTTGTTCTTACAGCTGCTGAAACAGTTTTTCTGGCCATGATATTACGTCGTGCGCCTAACATGCCTTCGTTTTATTAAATATTTTTTTTACCGTTTTTTCTTTTCTTTTTTTTTTTTTCTTTTAGTTCGACCAGATGTCTTTGATTCTCACTTCTTTCGTGTGTATTCTCTTGTTTTTTTTTTCTGTAATTAATGGGAACCCGCGTAGTGTTTTCCGCGCCCAACACCTGCAAAAAAAGACGCAACAACAACTCCGCAGGAAAAGAAAAGAAAAAAAAAAAAAAAAAAAGTACAAACACACACGGACTCACATTGCAGGAATTGGTGGAGCCAAAAAAGCGGAGGACAGGGCGCGTCCACCAGAGGCATGTTGGATCGCAGTGTACCCCACTTTTCATTACGACGCAACGTTGCCAGCCCCCACGAAAAGCCGACGCGAATAATACGCGTCGCAATACACATTTATCACAGCCATATATATACATGACATAATATACATACATATACATACATACATATATATACGCGTATGTGTATTATGCGTGTGTTATATAACAAGAGGACACGCATGAGGGCTGGTCTGTAAAAAAAAAAAAAAAAAAAAAAGGGGAGGGAGAGGGGCAAAACTGGCAGGAAAAAGAACAAAAACAAGAAAAAAAAAAAGTAATTTGTTGCTCGGCTTGTGCATAAAAAGAAGAAAAAAAAAAAAGCACACTGGCCGACGGCAGAGTTCCCCTGACACCTTCCATCACTGCAGCCCCAAAGTACTTCACACAAGTCGGCTCTCAGACATCGTACAAACAGACAAACAAAAAAAAAGGGGGCAAAGGAAAAAAGGAAAAAAAAAAAAAAAAAAAAAAAAAAACGATGGAGAAGCACCCCACAAAAAGAGAAAGTTAGAAAGAATGCCCTCCCTCCTTTCCTCCACCTCACTTTTTCCTTTAACTCTCCCCCAAAGCACCCTCACTAGCTTTTGTCGCATGACTACAGTAAAAAAAAAAAAAAAAAAAAAAGAGCAATACACAAAAAGAAGATAGCTTATATATATAAAAGGCAAAATGAATCCGGAATATTAATAGTAATAACAGTAATGATAGGATTAATTATAGAAATCGTTATAATTGATAGCACAACCCCCCACTCCACCCCCACAAAACAACAACAACAACAACAAGGAAGAAGTGGGGTAAAGCTAGACGTCAAAACCACCAAACCCCCTAAAAAAAAAAAAAAATGAAAAGAAAAAAAAAAAAAAAGAAGGCAAGAAGAGAAAAGTGATCATTTTGATACCAATATTCTTCTTTGGTTGATTCTCCAACCAAAAAGCAAAGAAGCACACAAAGATACATGCAAATACGCATTGACACATAAGAATTACCACACACACACACTCACCCACTCACTTACATACATACATATACACACACGAAAAAGAAAAAAAAAAAAATGAAATTTTTGCATAATTCACCGATATTTTTTTTTTTTTTTGACCTAAATAATCGTATGCAGCCGGGCGTACTGTCTCGCTCTGCTTCGTTGGTTTTTTTTTTTTTTTCTCTCTCTCTCTTGGGTGACTATATATTTTCCTCATCGGATCATTTTACGTCTCACTTTTTTTCTTTTTTTCTTTTTTTACTTGTCTTCTGGCATTCCTCAGCCTCTCATTTACTTTATATTTTTGTCTATATATTTATATATATTACTTATTTCGTTTGACGGTTTTTTTTTTTTTTTTTTTTTAAATATATAATTTTTTTCACGCACGTTCGTGTGTTTTTTGTTGTTACGTCAGTAAAAAGCTTTCCTGTCCCTCTGTCACAGCGGTCCGCAATTTCTCCTCCAACAGGGCTTTGCTGCTGTAGCTTGGCAATTTGAGGTAATGTGCGCAGGTGTTCACTGTCGGCAGCGACGCATCCATGAGAAGCTGCATTTTTCTACTTTCCTCCCCAAAGAATGGAGCGGCCGAAAAAGACGCATTTCCCCCTTCCTCCTCTGTCACCCCAAGTGTACGGCGCACAACAGTTATGGGTGGCCGCATCCCACCAAGGGGAAGACGGGAGGAGCCAGTTACAAAACGCAAAAAGGCACGCTGCAGTGGGGCATCCCAGCTGCTCACCACCTCCAGGAGAAAGTTCACAACAGGGGAATCCTTGTCGTAGCCATGGGACAAGATGATGATTCGCTCGAGATCCTCCGGCCGCTCCCAAATCTTACCATCTGGGCCAGAGATGAGCAACTGTAACTCCTCCACACTGAACAGTTCGAGATAGGATGGAATCATCGCATAGCGTAGTCCTTGTCTAAAGTGCATGAGAGGTCCAGTAAGGACGGTCCTACAGTAATATTGCCGAACCGCCGTGACGTACTCAGAAACATTGACTCCAGTAACACGTTTCATGGATCCATTGGGAGTAAGTTCAATCTCCTCCCCCGCCGTTGCCGCATCCGGGCGTGGCAAAACAAACGTCAAATCACAAGCAATAAGCTCCTCTTCAGAAAGAGAACTTAGTCGGGAAAGGTGGCAATCCAACTCTGGATCAATGTCACGCAGTCGGTTTTTCTCAAGATTGCCAAGTATTCCTTGAATAAAGCAGTGATGAAGAGGAAGGTCGACTACACGTCCCTCCAGCAGCACCCGCCCCACCAGTAAACCCAAGAGTTCAAAATAGGACAAAGATTTCGCCGTCTGACACACCGCAGGAAACAAAGGAAGTTGCACACGCTTTGTCAAAGCCCCAGATGAATCTGTAAATTCTTCAGTTCGCCACATGTTTAGCCGTTGTTCCTGAAGCTGAGCGGAGAATAAGTTGTAAAACTCCACGGCAGGCCCTGCGCCGACACCATTTTCATTTTCAAACTCCACACTCAACGGTAAAGGACACATGGCGTGAGTACGTAACACATTCGAGCCACTTTCCAAAAGATTATCCCGCTGTACTATCACCTTCTTTGTGGAACGCATATCCACATCCGGCGTGACCCATTCCAAACCATGTACTGGGGCCACGTACCCTGTTAGACGCGCTGACTCTTTCAATTTGGCCAGCATCACAATCGGGACACGACGTACTGAAAAAATAAGTTGAATTAGCGCTCGTCGAACGTCCAAACTAAATATCTGCGGATAGTTCCACAGAATGTAACTGGCAAGGTGTTGATCCTGCTGCTCGTTCAGCGATGAGCATAAGAGAGGAAGCCAGACGACCGACGGTAACATAAAAATACCAATATGATTGTGGAATCCATAAATGAGAGCACTACAAAGTCTTCCTTCGGAAGAACCCAGAGTGGCTTTAACTGATAGCAAAACCCGCCGCATTTCATTTAACAGTTTCGCTGCCACCTTCAAAGAGGATTGCGTTTCCGAACTACTTAACAAATGTGTGAAAACTTTCTTCGGTGAGCTGATTCTGGTACCATATGCCCTATCCTCCGTTACACCATCAAGACTTTGCATAAAGGGTTCCTTCACAACGAGATAATGAATGGTCTGTGTCGTTAACCACATTGCAAGCATGCGCTGTATCCCTGTGGCTGCTAACTGCTCACCGGCTTTTTCCTTCTCCGTGGTGGCGACCCTTCCACTTGCCAACACCGTCGCAGAATCCCAAAAGAGTTCTAATAGAGAAACTGATAAATCCACCACTGGCTTACCATTGTAAAAAAATACAATGTTACTTGGTAAAATGTTCCATGACGTGTCGTCATTCGGGTCCGGTAAAGTTTGCCTCTCAATGGAAAATCCTTCAGCAGACTCCTCCCGATCGTAGGTACTTTGTACCCTTACCGATGCCGCGCTATGACGCCGTTCACTCCCATAATTATTCTCCCACGATACCAGTGACCCATTTGAAAAGGAGGATTCGGCACTCTCTGGTTCGTTCGCAACGTGTGGATCCAAGATTGAATAGGAACGAGACAAAAATGACTGCCCTAAATCGCCCTCCACCCTCTCCAGTTTAGGTAAAAAAAGACTATTCGTAGAATATAAACTTTGCACCTCCATAGCATCTGGTGCGGTGTGCCTTCGCCCCAATCGCACCCCTGCTTTACATTTCCCCGCATCCATATATTTTTGATTCAACTGAAGAACTATGTGCTTGGCCAGATGACTCAACGGCATTGTTGGAAGAATACTAACCGTTTCTCTTTCCAAAGAAAGATCCAAAACGGTGTACCTTTCATCAGCAATAATTATAATTCCCACAGAGGAAGGTGAGTGTTCATCAGTCTCAGTGAAATCCAAGGACTCCAATTTCACCCGTAGGGGTGTCCATATGTGGTTCGCCATCGCCAATGTAATTTTGTTACGTCGAAGACGACGTGCTGGTCTTACCGACTGACGCTCAATAGGAGGTGCATCCTCAGCATTCACAAGCCCTATGTTCTTATTGATCACAGAAAGAAGTCCCTTTCTAACATGCGAAAATGCTTCCGCCAGCTCCTTATTCAACGCAGGCTCAATCGTAGAATTCTGTAGTTCGCCTGCAAGTTCCTCCAAAAATTCCGGATGTCCATACACAAGAGAAGAAAGATTAGTTTCACATTCCAACATGTACTCATGAATAGCAAACACCTTTTGAACCCCTGTGGGAAGATCCGAGTACATGTTTGCACGAACCATAATGTCAGAAATAATACAACTCTCCGGGATGTTGAACTTTTTGGGCGCCACGAGAATCGCCGTCTTCGTCACAGAAGAATTTGTATGATCCCGATTCGAACTGGAACTTGTTGAAGTCAATTTGAATGGACTGCTCAAAAATGTACCCCCATGCCCTTTATAAACCTTCCCCAAGTCTAGAGAAATAACTAAAATGGCCTGCTCAATAAGTTTCGCATGTACTTCTTCAATCTTTTCGGCGGTCACATGAAAAGGACACAGAATGATCCCCGTACCACCATAAATTGAACTCCGAAGGACTCCCTGATGTCGACTCAAACGAACCGTTAGATTTTCAAGCATTCGACAGAGGATAAGTTTCTGGTTACCATTAAATATAGACATTGTGGAGCGAGACGCATGCTGTAAAATTAACACTGAACTTAACGCACTCATTTGTATTTCACACCGTAAAGTCATGGCCGGCAGCCGACTGTTGGGCTTCAAACCAACCGCCATCAGGGCTTGCAAAAATGAATGATCATATTGAAATTCTTTAAAAGGCTGCACAAATGCTGTAATCGTGTGATTCGTATTTGCTGTAGCCAAGTATGACAAAACCGGTCCCAGTTGGGAGCATACTATGTTAAACCTCTGACGCAGTTCCTCCATGACCTTTGGGCGGAAACGGTTACCGTCATCACGGAAAAACTCTACCGAAAGATCCACACACCGAAGTATCAAGATGGAGCAGTGACGCGCTATAATGGGACTAACCGTTTTTCTGACCATAGTCGTCAAAACTGGAAGACACCACGACAATATCAGTTGAATCATGGAATCATGTAGAAAATGTAGGCGAATAATGGAGTAATTTAAAATCCCTTCACGAGAATTACGAAAAAAATCACATAAAAGTAAATCTTTTCTCTGAACCGTTTTATTCCCTGACCTCTGCCTCCCAGTTTGTCGCTCCCCTTGCCGCACAAGTCCTGCGATGTAGGCACACCACGAACCACATTCATTTCCATCCACTAAACGCCTATTGATAGCAGCCTCCCGTAAACCACCAGTATGGGCGATTCTATGACTGTAAGCAGCATCCGTACTTCTTGCTGTTATAGTAGAAAATATGTCTTCATTGACCGCCCTACTTCCCTCCGTCGAGCTTGCCACCAGAGGATTGTCTTGATGCCGGTACGTCCATTTGGGTGACTCACTTGAGTAGTCTCCATGTTGCTTTGGAATGAATTTCTCATCTGTTGCATCCAAAAGTAACTTGTCCCCACAAGTGCAGTACATGACTCGACTGTGAACATAACCGGAGAGAAATGCATGACGACCAAGGCTATGTGGGTAAGAAGATAATTCATTGCTCATGTATTGCATGTTATCAAAGTCAATTTTGAGTGTGCGGGAAGCATGACATACTTCATATGGTTTAAAAGCTGAAAGTCTGCGTTGTCTTTTGTATTCCCCTTCCATCTGCTTGCTCAAACTATCAGTACAGTCAGTTCTGTTATGAAAGTCATCTTCGCATTGCCAAACAAAGTGTGGTAATGTAACATAATAGTCACTTTCACGGGCCACCAAAGCAGTTGGGAAGATTACCAGAAAAAACTCCAACAAATGAATGATTTGCTTTTCCTCTGCCATAAAGGGAATTGCACTGACATCATTCGATAGAAATGCCTCGGCAAAGGCTACACCGCTGTAAGAAATTCGTTTCGTCGTTCTTTCCAGCACCGTAGCCAAAACTCCACAGATGGATTGTAACACGTGATATTTAAGAAACATCCTTAAAGATATAGGGGGATCGGCAAAGAAAAGCGTCAGCAAGGGTGAACAGACAGCATCTCGAAATGTTGACCCCTGTGTACCCATGGAAGCAGTTCGTACCAACATATTAACAAACGCCGGCAAAGAATTTTCCAGAATACTACCATTTTTCAAGATGAGCTCTCTTGTGCGTAGTATGCGATCATAAATAAGTGCAACGCACTCAGTAAGACGCAGCATGTACGCTTCATTTTCCTTTGACAACCGCTCCAAAGGTTGATCTTTGCTCTCCCCAAACACTCTCTTTACCTGTTGGTTAAACCGCACTACAAGACTGTTGCAAGGGACTAAGAAATATTTGTTCCAATCCTTCAACCGCGCTGCCCCAAGAAGATGACACAAACACTTCAAGCACAACATACGCAGATGATGTGTTTCCACCCGAGCCTCTAGGACTGTGATGAAAGAAACGGCGTATTCACGCACCAGGGATGCTTTTGCTTCCGCCGAGACATGACTAATACATTTCAGCAACTCCTCCAAAAACGTTTCATTGCCTTGAAGCTTCACATCCTTCATAATACAAAACAACGGTCGAATACCTTTTGCCGCTGCTATCGCCAAACCACCACGTGGTACAAGATCGGCCAGTAGTGCAAGAGCCTGTACCGTGACGGAACGCAACCTAGAAAATTCATTTCGAGAAACGCTTCTAAGTGTCGATACCAACACCGACGCGTAGCGTTCAACATCAAGCCGTCGAATAAACTCCTCGTCACCAAAGCAGAAGGCAACGCAAATTCTATTCAACGCCATAAGCAACCTTTGGAATGCATCCTCGGATTTGCCACGCTTAAAAACTAAAAGTGAACTCTTTAGCTCCCCAACGAGTGTGGCTGAATCATCACGCGATGCTAGTCTGACGGACACTTCCGCTGAATTCATGGCACAGAAACGATTCGTTTTTAAATTTTTCGGGGTGGAAGAAATGGGCTTGTAATTTTTTTGCCTGCAAGCTTGTCTTCTGCCGCCTGCTTTTACTTTACGCACCGATACTGGGAAATTGTTGTTGGTTGGATAGCAATATATATATATATATAGATAGATAGAGAGATGCTGCTATGTGTGTGTTTATGTGTGGGAAGGGGGGGGGGGAAAGGGCGGGAGTGTTCCTCGGGGTCGTACTGCAAGCAGAAGAACTATTACTTCCGAAGGATCTGGGAGAGAGCAGAAGGAAAAAAAAAATAATAATTAAAAAGTGAATTTTTCGAAAATTCCTCCAAAACAAAAAAAAAAATGACAACATTTTCATTTTCATTTTTTCTTTTCTCCCCCTTCTTACAAGATAATAAATAACAATACATTTAACATAACCAACACACAGAGCATAATCACATCCGGCACATAAATATATATATATATCACTTCATTTTTCGTGGGCACTCCACATCCGATGCTCTGTCCGCCCTCATTGTTCGCACACCTTCTGTTCCCCCAACCCATTCACTCCTTGCCTGGTTTGCCACGTCCAAAAAAGCTTGTGCTATTCCACTAATCTTTTCCACTCAGGCAGAATGCCAGAGTCAACTCATATACACACACGCACACATAAGTGGAGGGAACAACACAAAAGAGCGTCTATAACGTACTGTTGATCGGGGGAAAAGAGTGGCAAATAGGCGAGCAAGGGTGAAAAGAATAGGGCCCCTGCTCCCTCTTTTGATTTCCTTTTCGTTTTCCTTCTTCCACCGCTTAATTGCTTTCTTCATGGCTTCCAATCCTTTCGACGCCTCATCATTTCCACATCATCTTCAAAGAAACATTTTTGTCTTGATCCTTGTGCATAATCTTAGCCACGGCGAGCTCAAAGTCTTCCTGCGTGATGTGCACACGGCGTTCCCGCAGGGCAAACATCCCAGCCTCGGTGCAAACGGCCTTGAGCTCCGCGCCGGAGCAGTGATTTGTCTTCTCCGCGACACTCTTCAGATTAATCCCGCGCGTCAAGTTCATTTTTCGCGAGTGAATCTTCAAAATTTCAAGGCGGGCCGCCTCGTCAGGCGCGGGAAACTCAATCTTGCGGTCAATACGACCCGGACGCAGCAACGCCTCATCCAAAATGTCAATGCGGTTCGTGGCCATAATCACCTTGATGGACTGTGTCGACTCAAAGCCGTCAAGCTGATTAAGAAGCTCAAGCATGGTGCGCTGCACCTCACTATCGCCACCGCGGCCAGTGTTTTCCAGACGAGATGAACCAATGGAATCGATCTCATCCATAAAAATAATAGACGGACTGTGTTCACGCGCCATGACAAATAGTTCACGAACAAGTCGAGCGCCCTCGCCAATGTACTTTTGCACCAGCTCTGCCCCGCTTACCCGAATGAAGGTGCAGTCTGTGTGATGGGCCACGGCTCGGGCAAGGAGAGTCTTGCCTGTGCCTGGTGGGCCATAAAGCAACACCCCTTTTGGCTGAGCAATGCCCAATGCCTCAAAAAGCTCGGGATGTTTTACAGGCAACTCAATAACTTCCTTAATCTCCTTTACTTGGCGAGAAAGTCCACCAATCTCATCATACGTGGAGTCGCTGCCCGCCTTTTCAACCTTCATGAGTGACACAAGGGGGTCAACTTTGGTCGGTAGAATGTAATGAATGGCGTAGGTTGCGTTCCGTAGTGCCACACGCGTGTTGCGCGTGAGCTCGGCGACGTCAATTGTTTTTTCCACATCAACAATCAATTTTCCCTGATTGGAGCTGACGTTCACAAGTACTTTGTTTTTACCAAGCACCTGCACAACGTCCGCCACGGTGGAGCCGCTCTCTTGCAGCATTTGCACTTCCTCCTTGAGTTGGCGCACCCGTCTGTTGAGTTCATTCCGCTGCGACTCTAAACGAAGATAATTGTCAAGCAAACGTTTTTCCTGCGCACGCAACTCCTGAATTTTCTGAAGAAAATACGTGCTGACGGGGTCGTGTGTGCTTCTATTGGTATTCACGGCCGTTTTCATCGCTTCCTTCCCTCTCTCTTTTTCGAATTCTTGCCTTTTTTGTTTTTGTTGTTCTCTGTCTTTACTCCCTGTTCTCTGGTGCTTTTTGTTGTTGTTGATGCTGGCGCCAACGGTGTTCTTTTAGCGTTCTTTTTGCTGCCACGTGTTATCCTCTCCTCCAGTTTCACCGCAAATGACCCAAGAAAATAAATAAATAAATAAAAATCCCCACAGTTTCGCACGCGAAAAAAATAGTTGCATCGGTAAATCACAGTGCACAGATGAACGAGCAAGTAAAAAAAAAAAAAAAAAAAAAACAAGGGGGTGGTGCATACCCCGTCTCCTCAACGGCTTCACACATAAAAACAAACAAACAAAAGCTTAAATGGCAGCGTTTTAAAACACACCAATAGGCAGCAAGAGTCACAAACCTCAGTTCATGCCTAGCGTGTTGATGTTGCATTACCACAGCCGTGAGGAGAATTAACACCAACAACGATAACAGTGGGAGTAAAAAATTTAATGTTAATGATAATAACGACAATAATAATAATAATAATAATGGGAAAGCTTCGTGAGAGAACTACAAAAAAAACAAAAAAAAAACACGTAAATACATGTACATGTGCATTCAACCATCTAATGAGTGCATCTAACCTAAAAAAAAAAAAAGATGTGTACGCGTAAAATGATTCATCACAAAAAAAGCAAAGCAAAAAAAAAAAAAAAACTCGGCGTGTATCCTTTTTTCCCTTCCCGTTTCGTCATTTGGCCACGCAAGACCTTCTCTCTTGTGATCAATGTCACCTGCTCTCAAG
The DNA here is from genome assembly GCF_000209065.1 of Trypanosoma cruzi. Taxonomy (NCBI): domain Eukaryota; phylum Euglenozoa; class Kinetoplastea; order Trypanosomatida; family Trypanosomatidae; genus Trypanosoma; species Trypanosoma cruzi. The sequence continues at coordinate 162,511 of NW_001849520.1, forward strand.
TACTCATAGACAAAAAAAAATTACACATGCACACCATTTCGCCATCAATGCTCTTTCTAACGACGACTATGAAAGTGGTTGTCAAGGCTCTTTCTATCATTCTCGCCTGCGTCTATGCGCCGAAACTTTCGGTGGGGTTCACGCGGCATTGTACATGCCATCGAGTTTGAGTTGGCGGCATCGCGGTTCGTATCCATTTCCTCCAGAAACCGCTTTTCCCGACGAAGCGACTGCAACCCACTACCGACACCTTTATCATCACCAACATCCCTCCCAGAAGGAGCATCGACCGCGTCGTCTAGTACTCCTGTAAAAAGAAGCCTCTTCTGTATTGGGGACACGGCCACAGTCAAGTGCGACATATGATTGGCGAGGTCAACGGACTCCCCGGTCTCATCAAGAGGCGTAATATGAGAGAGAGCAGAAGATTCACATGGGAACGAAACGCTGTTGCTCTCTTGGAAAAACTCAAGTTGGTGGTACAACGCCGGTCCTACGCGGCTGTTGGAGTTCTCATCTGCATCGTTGCAAATGTATTTTCTCTCACGATTTTTCTTGATTGGTGCACCGGGATCGCCAAGCTGAATGGTCGTCTTTGTCGGTCGTGCTGGACAACTCATTGCGCTGCGTTGGCTGCAATCGCTTTCCTCATTGAGCCACTGACAATTGCCTTGCGGGCACCAGAGGACGGCCTCCGGTTCTTCATCAAACTTTCCTTCCCCGGGGAAGGAGAAACCTAAATGAACGTGTGATCCCTCCTCCCCACCTTCTTCTGCCATGGCGGAGGCAGGAACAGTGAAAGGCCGCAGCGCCAATTTTCTTCTACGCTCCCCATTATTGAAATGACGGTGCTCTACATTAACATCCTCGCCAAAAACGGCAGAAGAATCCCCTTCATTAGCGTCGGCTTCTCCAAGCGGAGAAGACAGGAGCGGGTCTGATTGGGACCAGCCCGTGGGGGTTGTTGTCTCCGGAAATGTGTAAAGGAGGCGCTCCAACTTGAGACCGCTCCACATCTGGCGAGACGGCACCTCTAGTGCCCTCAATTTATTTAAACTGATCTAACCTACGTGTAACTGAAAGTCAACTTTACCGAAAAGAAAAGAAAAAAAAAAAAAAAAAAAGGAAAAGCACAAGAAACCCTAAATAATGATAATAAATTTTCAGCCAAAAACAAATCGGTTTTGTTTCTGGAATGCTTCTACGCAAAGCTCAATAAATGACATTCTTGAAAAACACCCGCCGTTATTTGCATGTATCATCCCCTCAAAGGAAAATCCACGGTCCAAAAACTGCGTTCCTATGCAAATAACCGCGGTGGCTCAGTATCGAACAGCAGCATCCGTTCAAGTCCAATAACTGATTTGCGTTGCATTGTTTTTTCCCTTGTTTTTTGAACCAAATTCCTTCCTTTACCCTGCGATGAGAGACTCATGGCGCCCAAAGAGTTTTTCTTTTTCCCTTGTGCCAACACATCGCGGCTGCCCGGAGGAGAAGCGGCTGTAATCAATGAGGGTTTCCTATCCAACACTTCAGAGGTCCTTTGGGCGTCAACGCCACCATGTTCATTACTGGCCATCTGGTTGCGAGACACGCCGCTAGTCGGAAAGGAACGACTCGGCACGCCACTTTTCAACACAGTCGGCGTGTTGCATGTCGTCTTACGAGGCGAGCTCTTACCCCTCAACTCAGAGTTGCGTAAAGAGGTTGAATTATCGGACGTTAGCGGTGGCAGTGACTGTGACAATTGTTGCCTGTAGCGTGCAGGGATTTCCTGCGCACAGCGTGGCACATGATCATAGGCAACTTTTGCGTTGCCGAGTTTCTCGACAACTTGTAAAACATACGCATGCTCTGAAATTTTGGATCTGGAGAAAATCCCTAATTTTCCACTGTCAGTGCTTTTCCTACGCTGGGCTGAAGATGGTGTGGGAAATTTATTTGCTTCGCGTGCTGAACTTATGCGTGGTGAACTTGGGATATTCATCAATTTCCCTGATGTGCTTCGACCGGACTCCTGTCTGCCGTGTGAGATTGACCTGTGCGGTGTCATGCGTCCAATACCGCCATGAAAGCTGCTGGAACCTCTCATGGCAATTGATGCAGACGGAGGAACGGAAGAAGAACCGAAGCTTCTTCCTCTCTCCATTTTTGCGGGCCCTTCACGCCGCGCGTCGGGAAGGATATTCTTCTCCGTGGAGTTCTTCACCGCCGAGTGGGTATGACCATACGGCCGCGCAAGTGAGTTGGAGCGCAACAAATTAGAGTTACTAGCAGAACCCACGGAGACGTTCCGAGCCGACGGCCGCTCCATCTTCCGTGCAGAAACCACATGAGTTGATGTCTTTTTCCCGCTCAGCTTTTTCGCAGGATTTGCTGTTCTTTTCAGCGACGGTGTGGCGGGAGACGGTGCTGGCTGTGGCTCATCCTCGCCAGCGCTCACAATTTCTTCCCTGTGGGTCACGAGCTTTGGGTTTAGACGCGGGTACGAGTTGCTTGGGCGTGCGCCCATTTCCTCGTTCGCCCCGTGCGGCATCCCTCCACCAAACGCCGCCGTAAAGAAATGCCCATTGGCGTCAAGAAGGAAAAACGGGCATGCATAAAAAGAGAGAAAAAAGAGAAAGAAAACGTTTAGGAATAAAAGCAGAAGAGAAGCGAAAGAAAAAAAAGAAAAAAGAAAAAAAGAAAAAAACACAGCCAGGACTGCCCACAACGCTTTCCGAGTCCCGCTGCTCAGCACCTGTAGTAGAATACATAAACACTTTGTAAGAGAATCCAAACCAAAAAGGAAGACGCATCAAAAGGAGGAACAAACAGAAAAAGAGAGACGTGTTTGGATGCGGGTTTGATGGGGGGAAAAAAGAAGCAACAGCCATAAAAAAAAAAAAAAAAAAAACATAAAATGAACAACGAGGGAGAGGGGGAGGGAGGGAAGAAGAAACAGCAATAATAATATACACGCATATAAAAAACAAAAAAACAGTAAATAAGACAAACACTTAAAGGCAAAATAAAGTGCAAATATTACATCAACAATGAAAAACTGAATATAAGGGAGATTGCCTCCCCATCATTTATTCTTCTCTCTCGTTTTTTTTTTTTTTTTCCGCTTTGCTGTTGCTCACATGTCGGGCCACAATACCCTCTCTCTCATTTGCTCATTCCATGCATCCTCTCCTTAATATTTGTTCCTCAAAAAAAAAAAAAAAAAAAAAAAAGGTGTCAATCGTTGCGCGTGTCACACACATAAAAAAGGGCAAGCACCCCGTAAGACAATTACATACGCAGATACATACATAAACCCCACCAGGGCGCAATAAAATACAGAAGCAAAAAAGGAAAAAAGAAAGAAAAAAAAGAAATTTTTTTTTTTTATTTTAATGCTCCTAAACATGAAACTTTTGAACTCATATCTTTCCCCTTCCCAATCGCCATCTTGGTATCATGCATGCACATTGCGATAAAGGGAGGAAAAAGCCCACACATTTCAAAAAGAGAATACTTGTATAATAAAAACACTTTTACTATGCGTGCCTTAAATCAAAAGAGGCGAGAATAAAAATAATGATGGAAAAACAAAAACAAGAATGGCTTCCCCAAATAATCCTTTTACTCAACCGTGCATATACATTGGCGTGGATGCATGTATGTCACTGAAGAATAATCTATAGTTTCAGTCTTCAGACTTTTTTTTTTTTCTTCCTTTTGTCTTTCCCTTCTTTTTTCCTTTATTCCTCAAGTATATTTGCGTGTCACTTCTTTTTCTTCTTTTTTCTTTTCTTTGGGGAAAGAGAAAACCTCCTACAGCAATCCTTCAGCGCCCCATGTACGTATTTGCGTTCCAAATTATTGGCGTGGGTTTTTTCTTTCCCCTTTTCCACTCTTTTGACGCTTAGTTTGTATTGGGACGATTTAAGCGATGCCTACGTGACTGTAAACGGCTCGATGGGAGAGAATTTACCATCTCCTCCCGTCTGGTGATTTTGCCGGTGGCATGTCTGCCGTTCTCCTGCGACCGTTTTTCCTCCTCCTCCTCCTCCTCCTCCTCCTCTTCGTCCTCCTCCTCGCTGTCGTCGTCGAATGAAAGTTTTGGCGGAGGCCCAAATTCGTTGATCGGCTCCGGGCCGTGTTGCTTAATGAGCATCAGCAACCAGTCATACAGCGAGCGAGGCCACCGGGCGGACGCCACATGGCGCTCGTACAAAGTAAAATGCAACTCACGCAATGAGGAAGGGTCGTAGACTCGATAAAATGCCGCAATACGTTTTTCGAAATGGCGAACATATCCACGATTATAATGTTCCATCTTCTTTGGAGCAAATCGCAGCCGATGTGGAATATGTTCAAAGGCAGGCGTTGTGACGTGTAATGTTATTTCGCCCATGATGACTTCAGAAACCGTGCCTCCAAGGCCACCTGGCATAACGGAGCGACTAGCCGAACGAAGAATGGGCACCGTAAAGGCCTCACCAAGTCGGTAAACTCGTCTGGTTAAAAGAGCTCGAAGAGACAAAAGAATACGACCCAACTCTCTTTCTGGCAACAGAAGGCTCTTGTAGATTGTGTTCCGTTTGGACACAACGGAGGATGCCTGGGCGGCTGGCGCAGATTTCTCGAAAAAAACGATTTCGAGCGGGGGCACACGTCGTGTGGATACGGAGCCTCGTAGAAAAGAAATGTCCATGCGCATTTCCGGGAAGTATTTGCATGTATCAATTCGATCCTCCCATTTCACCTTTAGGTAAGATCGCATCTCTTCATTTAAGAAGGAAGCAGAAATGGATATGTTGCCTTTTTCTACTGCATCTTTGTCCTCCGCCCGAAACATATTAACATTGTCAATATGAACATAAAACGTAAAATCAATCGGATCCGGTGCAAACCGTTTCAGTAACTCCCGGTGAGCATTCCTCAGGGATGTGGCCTTTGAAATAAGGGGTTGTGCATGCGGAACCTCCTGAGGAAGATATTTCCGCATCAATGATGTGACATCTCTTGTAACCTCCTCCACCGCGCTCCCTTTACTACCATTGCGTGGCTTACCATACATCGTCACGGTTCCCTTCACAAATCCCGGGGACTGCACCTCTACTGCCAACACCCCAATCTCTTCCCGAGTCCCCTCATCAAATAATGAAAGTGAGCATAAATTGAGCTCATCTCGCACCATATTACGAAGGCTCATCTCAGCAACCCCTAACAGACGAGATGCACGAAATAGTCGATGCTCACAAACTTTGAACCTCAGTGTAGAGTGCAGCGGATTTGCAATAGATACGGTCGTCTCATTTTTCATTTCAATATCAAAAGCCAGAGATTTAGCGGCGTGATGATCTTTTGTGCGAAGCACCAAGACATCATCCAGGTAAACTTTAACGTAACAAGAGCACATGGGAGCAAAGTCATTTATATTCACGATGCGAACCCGCATTGGAGCAGAACCTGTTTCTGGACCGAGTGTGTCTGTAAGTTCCTTAATAAGCCTCTCTTCCTGCCCCACGTACTCACCAAGAAGATATTCCACACGATGTAATTGTGAAGGATCATAGTGGGACAAAAGTGCTTCCACGCGTTGGCAAAAATATTTTTTTTTATTTGGAGAAATAACTTCTTTTACCAAGCCATATCCATGAACAATCCCTTCAATAGAAAGTGTACCAACCACTTTGGCATCTGCCGTTAGGGCTTCTTGATAGACCGGCAGCTGGAGTTGAAATAAACTTTCCCGAACTATACCCCTAAGCGAAATAACGACTCGCCCAACCTCGGCATCATTGGCATCTGCCTCATCAACCACCATAAAGAAAAGCTCACCCTTCTCAGCCGTGTACACTGGAAACGTTGTCTCATTGCTAAAAATAAAATCTTGTGAGAAACGCACCCCGGCTGTTCGGTAAATTTCAGGACCCATACGAACAACAACGGCATAAGTCTTGGGTTTTTCTTCTTTTTCGTTACGATGGAAATTTTGAATCCGAAGCATCATCATGTATGGTCGAGGCTCCGGTCCATACGCACGTACCAACTTCCCCATGAAAGAGTTCATATGGCTGATGGATGCCACGATGGGGTCTAGGCGATGCAAATCGTCACGAAGATACTTCCACAGGTAGTTCCGTAAACGAATACGTCTCTTTTCGTCTTCCGCATCACTCACAGGTGATTCTGTGCCGTAATTAACAGTGCAAAGAACAATTTTGATGGTACCGCAGTAACATGCATCCCCTGTTCCCGCTGCGTAGACAATGTTATGTGTCCGTTCCTTTGGCACACGCGGTTGTAAGCCGTTCAATGACACAAGACATTCCCCATATTTGTGGTTAGCAGAGTAGACGGCAAGAGAAATGGAATCCGCCTTGGGATTGTCAATCACCATATCAAATTTTTCGTTGAAAACCGCTCGCCTGTGGTATGGCACCATTTTCGTAATTTTTTTAAAACGACTTGAAGTAACTTTTACGTAACACGTCTCACGTGTGGTGGGAGATCCATTCTTCATTGTCAGATCAGCCACGGAGTTAATGGTGAGTTGAAACGCTGCAGATTCACAATGTGGCTTGTGGTACCTGTCAAATATCGCAGCATAGGCTCCATCATAGTCTTCTACACATTTACCCACGTACCATTCAAGTCGGTGAAGTTCTTGAGGAGCATCTTTTCCAAATAGCGCGCGGAGTTTCTCACGAAATTCCCTCTCCTTGAGCGGTGAAGAATAAACGTCTGTCCCAAAATTTTCCGAGTAGAGGGAAATCAATATCTCACCGCACTCATACGCTCGTTCAGTGCCAGGATGACGCACAAGTGCTACCCACTGACGTCGTTCCATTCTCTGCATGAGATTTCCAACCGACAACGCACATTGCCCTATCTTCTTCCCTCCCGTACTTGTGACGGCGACCACAGTCACTGTAATTTCCTCTGTTTCAGGGTTGTTCACCTGAAACATAAACTCATCATTGAAAGGTGGATTTGAATTGTTGTATATAACAGGAGTTTTCCCGCGACCATAGGCTGTTTGCACCGTGACAAATGTCGATGGTGGGGTTTGCATCGCGCGGGAGTCAGGAACCAGGTCCTTCACACCCTCAATACGCACTCGCAATTCCAACTTTTGTTTGCTGTTTGCGTTGCTGTCATCCGCATCCAACGGGGCTGCATAAGGCGTGTGGTATTCATCATCCTCAGACAACATTTCAGGCGGAACTGATCGCCCCACGGCATTTGGAGGCAAAGTGTCGTTGTAATGAAAGGGATCATGACCAGAGTGACCATTTTTCGGACGTTGGCGACGGTGCGGCGATGGACTGCTGGAGAAGTCACCGTTCCGCCTGGGAGACGAATGGAAGGATCTTTCCGAGTGCCGTGATCGTCTCGCAGAGCCATGCAACAATGAGAATGATGAACTCTCAGTGTCATGAGCCTTAAATTTACTTTTACCGTTCATCTGCCTTGTGGAAAAAAGAAAAGCAAAAAAAAAAAAAAAACTTTCTTCTCTTCTCTTTGCCCCTCCTTTTTTTTTTTTTTTTTAGTATGTGTGTGCGTGTATATATGTGTGGATGGCCCACAGCCCTGTTTTCTTCTTTCCTCCCCTTTTTATTCCTCTAATTTATCCGTCGGAATAACGTGGAACGGCAACGAACCCACGTCACGGTGAAAAAAAAATCCAAACAAGCGGAAAGAAACTTCTCACCTCTCAAAGTCTTTTACACCTCCCCTTCCCTCTTTTCCCTTTTTTTTTTTTTTTTTGAAGTTATTTTTTCTGCTGCTGCTGCTGCTGCTGCTGCCTTTTTATGTGTCTTCTATAATGATTGATGAAAATGATGTTGCGTTTCGTCGACGCGGTAACTACACTCTGCTGTGGGCGTGAGATACAGAGAAAGAAGGGGAAAAAAAAATAATAATAATAAAAGGGAAAGGAAGGGAATAAATAAATAAATAAAACATTTGTAGACAAGTGAGTATTGACATGCCTGCATACATAAACACACACAGACACACAAATAATATTTACCTCTGCCTTGCGTCGGTCATTTGTGCAAAGAAAAAATACAAGAAATAAAGAGCAGAAATCATCTTGGAGAGAAGTCAAAAAAAAAAAAAAAAAAGGATATAAATAAATAAATAAATATATATATATATATATACAGGGAACGCACAACAACAACAACAACAATAATAATAATAATAATAAACAAGCAAACAAAAAACAGAGCAAACTTTGGGCCTCAAGGCAATATGTGCACCTCCATGCGCATCATAACTTATAAAGAAGCATTCTTCCAGACAAATCATCTTTAGTGGAAAACAATACACAAACGTCACACACACACACAAAAAAAAAAAAAAAAGGCAATCATTGAGCATCCTGCAGTGTGGGAGGCGGTGGCGGCGGGAATGAACTCACTTCAGGTCCCCACCGCTCGATCAATGTAAAAAGAAGGTTGGGCAAATCCACTGTCCATGCACGCCTTGCCACATACTTCTCATACACGGTATGGTGGATATCCATCAGTGAATTGGCATCATAATGCTTAAGAAGAGAACAGATCCTATCAAGATAGTAACGCACAAAATCGCGATTTACCCTTGGTGGGGAATGGCAAAAAAGAAGCACCGTCCTTGGATAACGTTCAAATGCAGGGACTTTGAGAGAAAAGGTGAGTGTACCGGCCAAACTTGCGTGTACTCTGTTTCGCTGTCGTTTTACATTTACAAGCGACACGGTGATCGCTTCGCCCATATCGTACAGCTCTGGAGTGAGCAGGGCGCGAAGGGATAAGACAGCGCGGCACAACTCCCCCTCCTCAGCGCCACCCTCGCCGATAACACGAAAAAGCAATGCTTCACATGATGTAATGTCAATGCGTAGGGGCGGGTAACTAAACTCCCGACACGTGTCAGAGGTTGCATCCACAGCACCATGAGCCGCAATCTTGTGCTCCATGACACACACAACATCCTCATTCACGACAGTCTCCACCATGAGACGTCCCTTCGTGGGACTCAGCAACTCCGTTCGGTGCACCATACAGTGCACAGTCGCCTGCACCCGAGGAGCCAATTGTTGCCGCAGTTGACGATGAACCGTACGCATGTCATCGCAGCGACCTAGCATGACATCCAATTTTCGAAGATCCTTTGGGCTATACTTGAGCAGCAAGGATGACACATCATCCACGACGGATTCAAACCGATTCAAATCTAACACTTCACGCGCTACAGAACGCCGCACAACAGAAGCAGGCATCACCACCTCGATACGCAAATTACCAAAAAATTTTCCTTTTGAATCAAATAAGCGAAGACACCGCCTCGACATCCCGCCTAAGGGGCACTGCGGAATCGTAAAGTCACAGTAACATAACACATACGACCTTCGTAGCTTTACTACTGCCAACTTCAAAGTTATAATGACATCCTGAATATTTAAGGACGAATCAATGGTAAATTCTTCATTAATACACTTCAACCGTTCGCCCTGAAGATTGCCCGTTCGAAGAAGTGTCTTACCACCGTTAAGTCTGACCTTAATATAAGCCTCTTCTTCTGGAAACCCGGAAAGCCCCAACAACCGAACGCGAATATCTGAGAAAGACGGTGAATAGGCGCGAAAAGGTGTGTTTATCGGTGTTTCTTCCCGTGAACCTTCATTCTGTGCCTGTTCCATCACAAAAAGTGAAGATAGACGATGCACTCCTTCTGAACGGTAAGGCAAAATACTTCCTTCTACACGTTCGTAGGCGTTGCTCCCCTCGGAACTCCGTTGCTGATCCACGGAAACGCCAAAGTCGCGGGTAAAAAGTAAAACCTCAATGGCTCCATGCAAAGAGGCAACGCTTGTCTGCGCCTTATACACCAATGGAAGCTTGAGACGTGTCTCTTTCCCACGAAAAATGTACTGAAGTGGAATGACCGTTCTCCCCATTTCCGTCCCTACCGCAGATCCCTCATCCAGAACAATGACAATAAGTTGCACCTCTTCCTTCTCTGGTAAGCCAATAGGGACATCAAAAGCCTCTAGAAACACATACTCCCCACCTCCCTGAACAACATTCGTCCTAAACTGCGTGAGACCAGACTGAATAATACAATAAAGACCGACAGCCCTCGAAACAAAGGATTGACAGCGAACCACCTCTAAATGAAGATGATAGTTGCCGGCTTCAGGGCCATATTTCTCCGTAAGTCGTTGGATATGTGCTTCCACATTAAATATACCACCGTATTTAACATCCACCAAATGTAATTGTTCACGAAGGTAGTAGTAGTAATAATTTCTCAGCCGCACGTACTGACTTTCGTCACTCCTATCCATTGGCGAGACCAAACTACCAAAATTATTGCTAAGAAGTGAAATTGTGATGTAACCAACCGGAGTTGCTAAAGGAAGACCGGTATTTTTCACGATAAAATGCGTTCTTTCCTGCACAACATCTTGGTGCAAGTCCAAAAGAGACAACTCGCACTCACCGCAGTTAAAAGTTCCCTTGGTATCGGCGTGAACCGTTATTCTTAGCGTCTGCTTCGTTGGATGCGGAATGGTGAGAGAACATTCCTCATCAATGTTAAAACATCCATTCGCTCCCGGCACAGATTTTGTACGATGAAGCGTCCTGCGACCAACCCTCACCTTCACAAAGCACAAGCCAGAGGCAACAAGTTGACCATTCAGGTACAACTGCGCTACACTCTTTACTCTGAGCTTGAGGTCTGCCGCCACTTCCTCCTCACCTCCTGTTTCACGCAAGGCAAATATTTTTTCCAACAACTCATTCTCCCTGAGCGAGTACTCGCCAATGTACCACTCGAGGCGGTGAAGCTGCTGCGGAATCTGACTCGCAAGAATTTTACGAAGGAAACCGCTAAATCGATTCTCAGCGTCGACGGAGGGCATGTAGTCCAATCCAAAATTTTCCCCAAAAAGTGTTAGGCAAATGTTGCCCCTTTCCATTGCCACTGACCGATGCGGCAACACAACCAGTGATACGCGTCGTGTTCGTGGCGTCCCTTTCTGTATGTTTTTCAGGGAAAGTACACAGTGACCCAAACATTTCTTCCCGTAAGGTGTATCCGTGATGACAGTGATACTAAGATAGTCGTTGTTCGGATCATTAATAGGGAAAACAAGTGTCTCATTGTACTTTGGGGACCGCGTGAGAAAGGCAACTTTTGTGCACTGTGTCTTTTCAAGTGTTGAAAGCATCACGTATGGACTTGGCGGAATCCACCTCTTGTCGTCAAGATAATCGCAATACAATACACGTACATGCAGCCGCTTCTGATAACGCAACAGTGGTTGCAACTGCAAATATGATGGGATTGCAGCCGACGATTTTACTTCTTTTGGTGACGTCAAAAAAAGCATGGGCGAACTCCCTGGCCTTGATACGGAACAGAATTCATCAATGGAATGAATACTCTCGTCTATGATGTTCAGTGGTGGTTGCGGGAAGAATTCGTGATCGCTACTCGGTCCCGAGCTAAGATCACTGCCCGTCATGGAGCCACCGTTCATCGTTCTCTCATGCGGCAAATTATGTGCAGCCATACGAAACAATTTATTACGCCAGCCACCAATGCGGGAAAAAATATTCCCATGTCGTCGATTTCGGTCCGTTAATGAAGCCAATGGATTTTGCGGCCGTGGACGATCGCGCGAGTGATCTTCCACCAACCGTTTTTTCTCTCCTTCCCTGTGTCCCGTGTCGCGCAGGTGGAGATCATTTACCGTGTACTTTACACCAACAAGTCCGGCAACCCCGCCTTTATCCGGCTTCTCCAGTGGTAGCCATTGGTGGCACTGCTCCGCCAGCTGCACCGTGTTGAGGGGAATAACAACACGCCCCACCTCCCTGTCATCACCAAGATCGTATCGGTCCATCACAAAAATTGTAATTTGCATCTCATGCGGTCGATCTACATAAAACTCAAAATTTTCAAAAAAATCCGGCTCGGTACTGTTCTTCACTACACGTGTTTCATATCGCGTGATCCCCATACGCACCACGGCATAGGCGTTCATGCTAAACCCTAGGCGGCTGGGAAGTTGACGGCATCCTAACAGTGAAATATACACACCGTACGTGCCATCCTCTTGGCCATATTCTTTGGCGAGATCCCTCAAAAAACCTTCAATGTCAAACACCGTGTCAATAACAATATCCACAAGGTGAAGTTTCTCTGGGGCTCGTAGATGTAGGTACCTTCGAAGCCGCCCAGCATACATGCTTGCTGCCTCAACGTCCATGGAATACGCATGGCCTAACTGCTCGCTAAAAATTGAAATTTTAATTAGACCACTCAGGTAGGCCTCATTTGTGCCAGCGGCCCCAACCAAATGCAATGTGCGGTCGTTACGAACCCCACGCTGCATCATTCGAAATGAGAAATCTATACGGCCATACACAATACTCTCTTGACCCGCCCGCACCACCTCCAATTTAATCATGTCTGTTTCCCGCGCGACATCAAAAACAAAGGTTTCATCAATTTCAGTGCGAGAGTTTACTACCACACGTTTTTGACTTGTGCGTACCACCTGATCGCTCATCGTAATCACAACAACAACATTGCTGTCATCAAGATCTGATTTTGCGTCACTTTGCAATGAACTCACTTCCAAGACAGAGAGCCACAGCTCCATTGTCCCTGGTTCCCTACCGTACTCAATTTCCAGTTCACTCATCAATTCCTCTAGATTATTCGAGCGGGACCTGAGAAGAAGGTCCACCTGAGGGATTCGTTGCTGGTCATACCGGTAAAAGAAGCGATTCAGCCGCTCATGGAATCGATCCACATGTTCTGCCCGCTGCAGCGATACTGCACCAAAACCATGCGGCCTCAACGTAAGATGGACCATGCCCCTGATATATGGCTGAAAAAAAGATTTTTCCCCAAGCAGAAATACCTGTCTCGCCGAGAGATAATTGGGGGTAAGAGTCGAAAGAGAAACCTGTGCCCGTGCGAGCTCTTCCCACCTCGACATTGCGGAAACCTGATACAAAATGATGTCCAAGACAAAATTGAAGGGATCTACAATGTCCAAACTTGTTGCGCCCGTCGGTGTACCCCAAACCGGGTTTGAGGTAAAGGGCCGATGCGGCGTCACAAAGTCCTGCATTGGACCACGGATCACTACAACCACATTTGAAGGAAGATACATTGTGGGCCGCTCAAGGCATGTACAACCCTCAACAACCAGAGAGAGGGTATACCCGGGTTCTTCTCTGCAGTTATACTTAGCGCATAAGCTTTCCACCAAATCCTCAAACGTCACAAAGCGATCGCCTGAAATCGATTTTTCAAGAGAGATTCCTTCCAACGAAGAATTTGACATACTTGTTCTTACTCGCTGTGGCATCGGCAGACCCTTCACAGACGCCATCAGCAAGTCAATGTCCCCCAAAAGTTCCTTATTGCAACGCAGCAGAAGACGCACAAGTCGTTTTACATACTCCTTCTCATCCGTATCGTCTATAAAGGGCATTATACCTCCTTGAATGTCCGTCTTCAACGTGATGGTGACTGTTCCTGCTAACCCCGTGCCGTCCTTTGCAGCCAAAAAATACTGAAACAACTTTTTTTGTCCCTCCACCAGCCTCTCAATCGAAATGCGACAACTACCAAGAAGGCATTCATCCTCAACACTGCTGCCTGTCGTGGGGCAATGGTATGTCTGCACCTCAACTATAGCAAGACGATGTGTATTCCCCACGGTGAACGTTTCATCAAAATCTGGGGTGTGTGTGTTCTTCTTACTACGGGTATGAAATTTGTACACCCCATCGACAACTATGCGTATGCGTGGATTTATTGCGGCAAGGCCAGGCGAGTGCAAAAGACGGCAGCCATGCACCGTAATGCTCAGCTTCCCCATTAGAAGTTGAAAGGCACGAACAGATACTAGAAATAAATTTGATAATACCGCAAATAAGAACAACAAAAGTAAAGCCTCACGGCGGCGTTGAGAGTTGCGGATGAAACCACCGCTCTCGGCGGTCTCAATCGCACGCGGAGGCCCAAAACGGATGCGGGAAAATCCACACACTATTCCCTTTATTGTTCAATAATGGTGGGAAGCCAAGGCAGGCGTTCACGCAGAGATACGCACAAACACACACACACACAAAAAAAAAAATCAAAATGAAAAGAAGAAATCAATGGGAAAAAACACACGGCAGAAAAAAAAAATTCCAAACAAAAAAACAAAAAAAAGAGGACAAAACAGCAGAACAGGCACATTGAAGCAAAGCTCCCTTTTTCTCTAAACAGGAAAGGGGAGACGAAAGGAAAAACCGATGGCGTAAAACATCCGTCTTCATCTCATCCCCGTTCAGATCGCATTAACACCTTAAAATACACACAAACACAAACACAAAAAAAAGAATGATTAGAGATTCCTTTCTTCTTTGTATTACTTGGAGTGACGTCCGCGTGCAGCCGGTCATTTACCAGACAGCAAAATAAAAAAAGCACAACCGTGGACGTTAGCAAGGCTCGCCCAGGTGCTTCTGCAGGAGTTGAATCATCTCCAATTCGGAGTTCAACGACATTTGCAGCATCTTTCTGCGTGCATGGTGCTGTGCCTCTGCAAAGTGCACCTCCGCAGCGGCCAACTGTGCACGTGCACCCTCCGCTCGCATTGCAAGCAGCCTCAGCACCAGCGCCACCACCTCCCCTTTCCGCTCCACCTGCCACTCGCGGTTGATCGAGCGGGTTAAGTTTTCAAAAGTCGATGCCCCCACAGTCAAGAGGTAAAAGACGTTAAATAATGTTTGGATTTCCTTTGCGGTCGAAGCAGGCAAATCACCGCCCCCGGCAGCAGCCGAGGGTAACCGCGAGACGTAAAATCCCTCATCGAATAGAATTCCAAGACGTTGCAGCCACTCTATGCGTCGCTGGATATTTGCCAAGTCCACCGCAGAAGAAAGTGATTCCGATTCAAGCGAGATGAGAGCCAAAGTCATTTCCGCAATAACATCCACAGAAAAACGCAGCATGTCTTCCTTTACAATGGAGTCCGTGACAAATTGAAACTCCACCACAAACCTTGACGCGCCAATTCGCCCATAAGAGCAAAACACCTGTTCCCCACGGCATATTTCACGCGCCGCAACAACACAAAATTCCATAGGATGCTTGCGACCACCTCCCCGCACCTCAAACTTTCCATTTGCCGTAAAAGAATGATTAATGATGTCCAGACAAGGAATAAGGTAAGGCCCCTCACGCCCTTCAATCTCCTCGCGGTAAAAGTTGCGTGAGAGCACTTGTGCCAAGCACTCACAAAAAAGTTCAAACGTCGCTTTTTCCTCCGGCCAGTGTTCCGGATGACGCCGTATCACCTCTTGTGCCGCGCTCCACCGTCCCTCCAAATTCAGATCATGCAGTTGCTGTGAAACTCCTGTCCATGTCAAGGGTACACCTGCCGTCGGTGCCTTCCCAGTATCAGCGCTCGGTGCCAGACCAAACACAGGCCCAACTGCTGCAACATCAAAGAAATGATTCGGCATGCGTGGGCAGGCACTCAGCCACGGCATCCACGGCGACAAGGGACGCACGGCTTCGGCCATAAGTCGCAAGACAACAAAGAGCACATTGTCTGTGATGTGCATTTCCGCAAGAGCCTTCACGCACGGTGATTCAACGCTATTCTTCTCCGCATAGGGAGAGATGCACCTTGCAAATGGGCAACTGACAATGACAGAGCCCGCTTTCAACGGTTTACGTGCAAATACGCCAAACCCCATTGTCTTTGTGGGAACAAGAAAAGCGACATCCGGATGAAGAAATATGCCGCACTTCTTCGCCCATTTCCCTACGGCCTCAGGGGAATGATCTGCACCAAAGCAAATGCTCATCACAGTCTTGTAACGTTTTCACATGCAGAGATGCAAATTTAAAAAAAGGAAAAGAAAGAAAAAAAGGGGGAGGGGGGGAAAGAAATAAAACAAATACCGTGACCGCTTCGTTTTCACTGTAAACGACATAAACCCAATTCCACCTTTTGCCCCGTCTTCCTGTCCCTCCCTTCTTTTATTTTTTCCATCAAATAACATTGCATTTGTTTGGAGTGGCTGAGCCATTGTTTTGCAAAGCATTTGGCAACACGTGAAAAAAAGAAAAAAAAAAAAACTAAGCAAATGCTTTCAATTTGTCAATAAAAAGCCATGCGTCTTTGCTCCATCTCCCATTTTTGTTTTTCCTCCTCGCGTTTCATTTTATTGTTATTATTATTATTTTTGCATTTTCTCTTCAACAAAAAACAAAAAAACATGGAAGTGTAAAAAGGAAAACAAAAGTAAAGAAAGGCAAACGCACCTGCCATCAAATATAAGCAGAACAATCCAATTAGCATTTTTACAACATACTTTCCACTCAATTGCACCTTTCCGTTTTTTACTTGGTGCTTACTTTGTGTTTTTCACTGGAATTTCAGAAGGAAAAGATCTTTTTTCAAAGGAACAAATACATGAGTCCGGCAGCCTTGCCATCCGCCTCACGTCCAGTGACGCAGCTCGCTGCAAAGTCCACCATGACGGTTTCCCCTCGGACACTTTTAGAAATAAGCTCCGGTGCTGGGGCGCTGGTCAAATGGCAGCGGCGGCACGAATCCCTGTACTCATGCAAGTCAGATTCCAGTGTTTCTAGAGGCTGTTTGGGCAAAAAAAACTCATAGAGACAGCGGCTAATGTCAAAAAACTTGACGCTTGTGTCATTCGCCCCGTCTTTTATCCGATTAACACTGCCAGAGCAGAGAAGTGACCATAGAGGCTTCGCAAATACCACGTCTGCGCGAGGGTCAGTTGCCGCCTGGCGAAGAGCGGAACGGCCCTCTAACTTCCCTTCGAAAGAATCCGCAGCTGCAGACAAAATATCCGGCCACTCCGTCATGCAGAAGCAAAAGTCAACGTGTAAATTGGCTCCTGTAGTGGAACGCCCGTAGAGTTTTGATTGTTCTGAGTCATACCAAACGCGAGACTCATCAAAAACAAAAGTGGGGTATTGAAAGGCCTCACAGAAGGAGAGAATAGATGCTGTAACTGTGTCTGCATCATCGCCCCGAAACGAAGAGCTTTTAATAATCGTGAAACCAGTACGCGAACCACGCATTTTTTCCACATGCTTGACGTATCGTAAGAAATCCGTTCGAAATTCACATGGGATCAGACAAATTGCTTCAGGTCGAGTGGCCTCCCAAAGAAACTCCTGACATGACCCCTTTGAAGCAAGTGCCACGGAAAGCTCAGAAAGGATCCAGGGATTCCCAAAGTTGACATTTTCCACTACCCAGGCCTCATCATGTAATTCTACAGCTTTTAAGCAGTGCATTTCAACGCCGCTTTCAAGTTGCTTCTGGACATCTGCTGCCAAATTAAAACGATAGGTGATATGAGCACTCATGTGGGTCATGGCTAGCCGAAACTCACGACGCATTGCTGTAATGACATCCTCTGGTAAGGAAAAATAGGCCGCAATGGCATGCTCCATCAATGCATCATTGTCATCTTCATTCGCCGCGGCTTCAATGATGTCTTTCAACTTCTTCGGTATATCCTGAAAACCAGCCCCGAGTAAACTGGAGAATAAGGCAGCAAGCCCAGCCGACAACTGGCATCGGTTGAAGAGAAACTCCAGTGTAACACGAACTATTCGAGAAAAGGCGGTTACAGCCCCTATTAGTGCCTCACCCGTGCCGTGACGAAAAACGTAGAGTGAGCGAAAAGGGAATTTGTCTTCTGGAAGCGCAAAGCGCCACAAACAGGGGTGGTCCTCCTGATCCAATGGCGTCGCCCGCACCCTCCGTTGCTCGGGTGGAGCCTGCAGTGGCTCATGAATTGAACTCCGCCGAGAGGCCCTGGGATATGACATCCAGCCAAGACAGTCCGGATGATTCCTTTGGCGTTCCCTCAGCTGCCAGTTGCCATCGGCTGTCAGCTCGAGATCCAAATAACGGCTCACGCAGCGCTCTCCCCCAAGGTAGCCCGGGTCGGGGGAGGTAAACAATGAAAAAGAGTAATTTTGCTCTGCGATGCCCACTTTTTGATTGTGCACATACGAAATAACACCAACATGACCCCACGGAAGCAGCTGAGAGTGGCGCGGATAGACGATGATGTCACCAGGTGTAGGCCGACGCTTCGATTTGCCGTTTGGGTGTGCAATAAAATCAAGCTTTGCATCCGTCTCTATGTGTTTCAAAGTTTTCATTTCAAATATCTCGTTTGCGCCTCCACAGGAGCCAAAAACACATCCGGTGGTAAGAATGAGAAAGCGACGAGCGTATTCCACACATTGATAGCGATACCCAGTGTATATTTTCTGATACAAATAATTGGCTTCACCACTGAAGAAGCCATCATCTCTGTTAGAGAATGCAACAACACCCATAAAACTCCCCTGTTGCTCACCGTATGGCAATGGAACGGAAGCTTCTACCCCTCCATTTTCGACCATTTCGTGAAATGTGCACCTTACGCAGAAGCAAACGACAAGCAGGACAAAATAAAGGGTTCTTAAATAAATAAATAAATATATATATATATATACGTATATTCTTCAGGTGATGGTGGGTGATTGGGAGAGACACTAATTTGTAACTTGAAGAGAAGCAAAAGTAAAAAGAAAAAAGTATATATATATATATATAGAATGCACGTAAAACTAAGCAGATAATAACTTTTAATTTCTTTTTCCTCTTTTTGTCTTCTTGTGTCTGTCTTCGTTTTGCAGAGCATATCGTCATGTACATGCACATAGAGGCACAATACATATGTGAGCACATATTCACTCTTCCAGCAAGAAAAAAAAAAAAAAAAAAACCTTAGCACGCATGGCTCCTCGCTCAGCTGCGCCCTTCAATTGGAAAAAAAAAAAAAAAAAACGTGTCTGCCGCACCCTGCAGCGTCATATCATATCCGCCATGCCATGGAAGATGACAACTTCATCAACATGGCTTCTGAATTGCCACCTTCCTTTGGTTGCACAGCCATACGCTCCGGCGGCGAAACCTGGCGAAAGTACGTGCTCAGTTCATTTAGCGCAGACAAGAGCGTTGCCGGGAGAGTGCGATGGGAAGAACTCACCACAGTGATGTCACATGTTCCGACAAACACGCTGCGAGCCGCCTGTCGATGACGCACAACGTCCAACTTAATGGACGCCTCCAACTCCTTCAGAGGAGGCGTTCCGCGGGAGCCCACGCGATAATTGTTGAAAATAACGACGAGTGGCACAGTGGTAAAATGATCTGTGATCGCACGCAAATAGGCCGCGGCATCCTTGAAGCCACGCTTGTTCATGCTGTCTACTACAAACAACAAAAAATCCACCGCCTCCATGCGTTTCACATAATAACGCCAATTCTCCCGGAAACTCTCGCGGCCGCCAAGTTCATTCAGCGAAAATATCCATTCCTCAAAGGCCGCCACTTGTTTGGACAACCCAACAGTCGGAATAGTGGACTGCACAAGACCCATTAAGGAGTTCAAAATGAGCGTCTTGCCAACGTTTTCTAATCCTGCCATAAAGCCTACACGCCACCCCCGCCGAGCGATCTTTGCCTCAATCGGCAGTAAATGATTCAACGCCACCCGCGACACGCATTGAAAGTCATATACACACCCGGATAAGTTGATAGGCATCTCATCGTTTGGCTCCGTAATTGACCCATTTCCCAATGTAATGAGTTCCTGACGCCGTTGTAACGCATACTTGTGCAGCAATTCCTCCAGTCCCGAGACACTTTCCTCGTATTCGCACAATTCGTAAAGTAAATTTACAGCGGAATGAAGGTCCAGAAAACTTGTCGTTTCTCCTCCGATGGTGTGGCTATACATGACACGAAGCCGTCGCAAATTGGAAATCAGTACCCGCACCAAGTCATGCTTGCGAATTCGACGACCGTCAAAAGCCGCTTCAAGGGCATTAATAGCATCAAAAATGGCATCGGCACCAATCTTAAGACTTACAGAAACACCTTGTGAGTCATATATCAAGCTGACAACTCGGTGCATATCAAGAACTTGTGTTTCAGCACTACGCTCAAATGCCACCGCATCCCCAAAGTCTTCTGAAGGAATAGAGGAACACGAGCATGAATCATCGGTGTCTACGTATTCGTCCACTTCTGGGATGTCACGTAAATGCTCCTCACACCACTCCCTAAACGTTGCAACGGGCATAGAAGGAAAAATAACTAACTGGGATACAACGGCATAGGCTTGATTGGCCTGCGGCACAACACGCCATTTGCGCACAAGATCCATCATGGCACCCTGATCCCCCTCCGTTGAGCAAAGAAAGTAGTCCGTTAAAATGCCTTGCTGAAACTGGGGATCGGGAAGAGTTAACGTTTTACCTGTCACAAAAGGAACAAAGTCAACAACAATAGAATTGATATTTTTAAATATCGTTCCGAAAAGAGGACAATAGCCCTCATTTGAGGATGTAATGCCACTCAAAAGCTGACGAATGCCTTCAAGTCGTTCTACATAAATATTGCTGCATGAAAGAACCAGGTGTGATAAACCACGAAGAAGCAAAGGAACTGATACTTTTGCACAGGAACGTAAAAGATTGTCCCATATGATCTTTACACGTCCATTTCCTCCTAATACTTGAGCAATGGAGGTTCTGACCTCGCTCATACGCTTGCTAAGATCTGCAAGAAGAACAACATTTACAAGCTGATCACGTAGCGACTGGGCCACAACACGCGGCTTTCGATACGCTTCAAAGTATCTGGATATCATCACTACAGCATGTCTACAACGCTGCTGATACTCAACAGTAGTCGTTACAAACAACTCGGGGGGTTTATCCGCATCGACGGTCTTCTCGTCAAGTGTAATGGCTATTCCTGAGACGTAGTCTCCAATGTATTTGATGTATACAGAGTCATCTGTTACCCCTTCATCACGTCCAAATTCTTCTGCGACCTGCACAATCTGTTGCTGCACATTTCGCAGGAATTCCTCGTGTACATGACGGCGCAGATACTGCTCTACACGGACTGTATCCCTCAGGTTTTTTCTCCACTGAAAGGTGAACGGGAAGGGCTTCTTGATTCCCAACAGTTCGCCAATATCACGACAAACTGCAACACAGCTTTTGCTTGTGGTGATCCATCCCTCAATACGAGGATCTCGCCATACATGCGATTGAGTTATTTTCATAATGTCACTAGAATTCGCAACAGAAAAGCGCACATTTCCCATGATATCGCGGGTGATTGTTACGTTCATTACAAGACTACGTGTGGTGGGATCATACTGCGGCCCAATGTTAGGCTGCGACCCAGAGGCCGTAGCCACCGTAACCGTGTATCGCCTCGGAATGTCATTTTCGCTGCCATATTTTTGAACCACCGAAGAAATGGTCTCAATCGCCATATCGACCGCCTCAACCAAATATTGCAAAAGATCATCGGGAATATCGCTCAAACCCGCTATGGCTAGTGTAATGCTTACACCGAGCGACCGCTCCGCAGTCATCGTTCGTCGTTGGGCAACACGCAGGACATTTTGGTCCCGGTTATACGCCGGATAACGTTCGATGAGTCGCGTGATGGCGGCGTACCAGCGATCACGTTCGGCCATGGAGTTCAACCGGAATCTAACATTTCGGGCATGCCGCAGCTGCAGCACAAGACGGTAGAATTTATTTTGCTTGCAGCCCGAAAAGATGACCCCACGTACCTCCGAGGCGTTGTACTTTGCCAGTGGAAAGGGCTCCTGGTCATTCTTGTAGACTTCTATACGACCCTGCGTTTGATCTACTACCCAAAAGCGCTTTTTGTACGTCAAGAAGGAGGTGCGACCATATCCCTTCTCCTGCACACAACGTACAACCCCCATCACGTTGTCCTCCTTCTGTGTCTGTGGATCCATTTCCTACTGCCGCAGAAACCGTGCCAAACTTCACCACTGCGGCCACCTGTCCTCTGAGGCTCAACACGCAAACGCATAAAAATCAAACAAAATAACACATGCAAGACAAACAAACAAGCCCAAAAGAAAAAAAAAAAAAGGGAGAAGAAAGCATACATATCCGCACACACAGGAAAAAATAATTAAAAACAAGAGCAGGAAAACAAACAAAAATTCAGTTTCATGCATTAACCACGACTAGCATCACCGCAATCACCCACAAAACACACCAACAGTCGAACTGATGGACTGATGCAGTCAATAAAAAGAAACAATTTCTCCCTCCCTATTTACTGCACTCTCGTATCCATTCACGCCTCCCTTTCAATTGTTTTTCTCCTATGTGTTCTCTCTGACTCCCAACTCTTTCTTTTTATTTTTAGAATTTCCGCCCCGCAAAAAGGCGAGTGCGGCGTTTAGTCGGCTTCATGAATTCTTTAACAGCCTCCAATTCCTCCGGTGTGGCGTACGTCGCCTCAAATCGTCTCCACTCTGTTACAATGGGAGATACCAGAAACTCCCCCCATATCTTTGCTTGTTGTACTGCCTCGTAGCTCGCGTTATCATCAACTCCTCCAAGCTGTCGGAGTAGGTCGGGCCGCTCCCGCTCCAACATCTCACGGAAGACGGCGCGCATCCAATCAACCGAGGAACTTTCGTATTCCCCCGTGCGTTGAGTAGGCACAAGAGCAAACTTTGTAACAGCACCCACCGCCTCACCCCACCGTGCAACAGCGGGTGCCATAAGGTCCGGCATGCGCTCTGGAGGTGATGAGAGAATCCCTCCTGTTGTTGTGATCTTTCTCTTCCACTCGATCGCCTCGTACTTGTAATCATCCCATACAGAGTCTAACAGCTCACGGTACAGTTTCTGAAGGGTAGTTGTCTCCGTTTTAGTTTCCTCCGCGTTACGTGTACCGAGACTGTGCAACTTCTTCTGTGCAGCGCGAACAATTCGACGCTTCAAAGCCAGCCGTCGAGCCCAGGCCTGATCGACCTTTTCTAACAGCGCGTAGCGATCCGCCATCGACGATGCCGCTCGTGCCGCCGCCGAAAGAGAATGAATGCAAGCGGCTCGTAGCGCATCCGAACGGTGAAACTGCTCCTCCTTCTCTTCCATCTTGGCATAACCCTCCCAGAGAGTGAAATCCTGTGGAAATTGCTTAATAGCTGTCTGGAAGATGGTGCGACTCCGTTGCACACGATCCTCACGACTCAATTCACCGGTCGCGCAAGCTTCCTCCTCAAGCTGCAATGCCGCGTTGAAAACCTCCGGACAAGCTGAGAGGTTCAGTGCGGCTCCCAAAAGCCTACGAGCCTCTGAGTATGCCCCATGACGCCGCTCAAGTGCAGCAGCCTCTACCCAGAGACGAGGGCACCACGCCGTCTTAAAGGGAAATTCTCTAATACAACTGGCCAGAGCTGCACGCGCTGCGGTGATGTCTCGTTCTTCAATGAAGCGCGCGTACTCCATCACTATAACAGCTCGACGCTGCATTGCTATGGGATCTTTTGTTCCATCGACGCGCGTACGCACTGCAGATTTCAAGCACTTCAACGCCTCCTCATATGAATTTTCCTTGCTCGATTCATCATCCTTATTGTGCTGGACTGCGTCCCTTAGGATAAGGTACTGTGACACGTACGCATCAAAGTCATAGGGGTTTCGAGCAATACGTTGTTGATACATTGCACTGGCAACCGCGACGGCCACAGCCTCACAGTTTTCGTTGTCCCCATAAAGACGCTCAAAATGACTATACGCTGCAAAAATATTGTCCAAGGCATCAATTGACGTGCACTCCCGCAGCATACGGTGGTATACGTGGCGTGCATCCTCATATTTCTTCGCGGCTGTAAGAGCGTCGGCCCACGCAAGTGGGATCCGGCAATCCTTTTCACCATTAATGTGGCTCTCTGGAAGGGACTTCATCGCTGTTTCGTACACCTTGACTGCCCGTTCCACGTTTCCAAGGACATTCAGCTCGGTGGAACCATAAAACAACCACGTCTCCACTTCACCATGCGTTTCAACATAGCGCCGAGCAACATTTCTGCACGCATCGGCCCTCTGGCACTGTGCCTCAAAGAGAGCAAACAGCTCCCAGGCACAATTAGGTGGAGCAGGACCAGAAAGCCAACGGTTAAACACATCACGCACTCTGCCTTCCTGTCCGGCAGCTTGCTCAAGAACGAGGTACTTCAACCAAAGATCCGTGGCAGAGGGCAACGCAGTTACCCCACGATCCCATACCGCCCGCGCGTGGTTGAGGAATCCATACTCCTCCTCCAACTCGGCATATTCACGCCACAAAACTGGGGAAGTTCTATGAAAAATCACGGCCCGCTCCAACACGCTGCGCATCCGCTCAAAATCTTTTTGCTGCGCTTCCCAACGGGCGTACTTCACCCAATTACCAAGAAAACTGTAGCCGCGCTTCACTCGTTCTTCCAGTTCCGCCCGTGTCTTTTGGCGGTAGAGAGCAAGTTCCTCTGGGCTGTTAATCACCACCTTTGTACTATCGTTGACGGGACCGGCCCCGCGCTGCATCTCCTGGGCATCCGCAATGAGCTGCGCGGCAGTGAGCTGCGTTGTGGAAGCGCGGGCATCGCGAAAAACGGAACGCCGACGCAGCGCAGCAGCTGCCGGCCCCATGTCCTCCTTCTCGCGTCGACGCCGTTTCATGGGATCTACACCGAACGAAAGACTGCTGCGAAGAAAAAAAAGAAAAAAAAATACCAACATAAAAATCCAAAAAAAAAATTAAAAGGCGAAAGGAAAAACCAAAAGGAAGAAAAAATTGAAACCCCTGCAGTCCTAGCAATGGAACGCTTATTCGATTGTTTGGCTTTAAAAAAAATAATAACAATAATAGCCTTCAGGTCTCTCTGTTTTTCCCCCTTCTTTTCTTTACTTTTTTTTTGACAGAGTGATGGGCGGGAATAATTTCTCTCCACTCATTCTTTCATGGAGTGAACTCTCCAGTGAACTTATCGCCCTCCCTTCGGCATCGTCTATTTCGGGGGGAAAGTAGGAGACGTCGCCAACTTCCACACAGCCGCGTTTCCCCAGCCCTCACTTCTCTCTTCTTTTGCCTCCGCCCTTTTATTTCTTCTTTTCCTTTTTTCCACCCGCTGCGATCTCCTTGATCGGCACTTCGCTCCCTCATCCCCCCAATTCCTGCCACCACAACTACCACCCCCTATTCCCCCATGTGCATCGTTGTTGTTGGTGCACTACACCATTGGCCAACTTGGATTCCTTTATCATCTCAAAAGATTTCAAAAACTTTTCCGCAGTTGAGCCAGCTTGCTTACTGCTTAAACGCTCTAACAGAAGTGAGGAGCCCAGCAACTCACGTGCCCTGCAGGCCATACGATCAAAAAGCCCTGCAGTCATGGGCGCCTCGCTCATTTTTGACGCATCCTCATCGTTGTACAGGGAGTCTGTGAAGACACTTGTGCCAATACGGAGTGCCTCTAATAAGGGCAGCCATGGCTGAGTAGCACTGATGGTTTCATTGCTACCATAATCAGAAAAAGCAGAATGTAAATTTTCTTCATTTTCCTCCTCATTTGCTACGTTATTTGCTGTTACCACCATTGATCGTCTGTAATGCAGTAT
The DNA here is from genome assembly GCF_000209065.1 of Trypanosoma cruzi. NCBI lineage: Eukaryota > Euglenozoa > Kinetoplastea > Trypanosomatida > Trypanosomatidae > Trypanosoma > Trypanosoma cruzi. The sequence continues at coordinate 188,065 of NW_001849520.1, forward strand.
CTCAAAGGCCTCCATCAATGCCTGAAGTGCCTCATAACGATCGGCCTGCTCGAGCGATTCAAGAAGAGCAGGATGCGCCTTCTCAAAGTTGCATGACAAAGCCGCAACAACTGTACGTCGCAATGGATCAAATTGGTTTTCTGCTGACGAGAACTCCTCACACCCCTCAACCATCTCAAACCACTCCACCAATGCTTCCTCATCGGTTTTGTGGTCCGTGGACGTCATAAGATCTAGCACGTGCCCTTGGAGAACAGTACCAACGTCATGTCCCATCATGGCTGCGAAACGGCGGGCCTCTGGCCAAAATCGAGACTCCATAAGCACACCCACAAATCGTCTCACTGCTGCCTCTTGAACTTCAACTGGCGGATTCTCTGTCCACAAGTCGGTGCAGTCTACATATTGGTTTACTTCCATTAACCTTTTTTCACAAAAGGCCTGAAAATGACGTCGGCGCAACCATGGGAGGTGATTGCGATTTAAAGGTGTTTTTGAGGGTGTTTGATCCAACACATTTGGATAGGTGGCGGGCCCGTAGGCCGCAAGCGTCAACGGTTCCCTCTCGTCTTGTTGCATGTGTAAATACACATCGGGCGCAATCAGTTCAACTGCAGTCACCGCAAGTGCACTCATTTCCAGTACTCCCTCCACAGCACTTGAGCGAGGTGCAGAACAACGGACAACATTGACGAGATCTGTCATCATGCGGCCGGCTTGCCCATACGCATGGCGCTTGCAAAGAAAGCGGAAGAGCCCTCTTGCCGCCCGTAATCGCACGACCTCCGCTTGTGGCAGCGACGCCGTCTTCGCTGACAGCCTTGCGGCGTACAAATACCATTTCGTTGCAAGATAGCCATCCAACTCGGCATTGGAGTGGGCAAGAGAAACAAGAGCATCGGTTATTTCTTGCGAGGCAGAGGCCAACTCAGCAACCTCTCCAAGAATCGACAATACCTGCTCCAAATATACAGCAGTCGTTTTTTGGGCCGCCGCACACTGTAGCAACTCTTCCAGTGAACGGAAGACATCGCCAATTTTTGCCTCATCGAGCGCCACTCTTGCAAGAAACATGTGTGTCTCAAGTCGAAGCTCCACAAGTGCCCGATGAACTCTCAAAAATCCCACACCCGCAAGATGCACGTACTGCTCCAGCTCCACCAACTCGGTCAGAAATAGTTCACGTATCAGCAGCCCACTCACACTTGCGTGATGCGCATCTCTTGGATAAATTACACGACGAAGAAGAGCCACGCGGTACAATTTCGCCACAAGAGTTGTGTTGGTGGTGACTAAAGCTCTCCAATCCTCTACAGTCACATCGGCAAAAGCCATATGGAGAAACCCACCACCACAAATACCCAATTCATTATCAAGAAGAAGTGGCACAGCGATGTTTGCTGGCAAGCTCGATAAATGAAAGGATACCGTAACGCACATGGTCATAAAGTGAGAAGAACGTGTTGTTCGACCGGCGCCAATATCGCGAAGAATCCGGAAGTGCTGCAGGCACGGGTAGCGACGGCCCAAAAGATTGCACCACGTCACACATGCCCTCATTCCAAGCTCCCCGTCGCTTGCCCAGAGTCGTTTTGCCACTTGTACAGCATAAAGTGCATCTTCCCCCGCCTCTCCCCAACCTGGTTTAAATTGAAGCAACAGCTGTAGTACATCAGAGATGACATTTTCGCCCACACAAGGTACAACAGAAGCAACGTTGGGACCAGCGACGCTCATTGCATGGTATGCTGCAGAAAGAAACTCCAAGACAATGCGGACACGAGGCAATTCCAGACTCGCGGTGTATGCAAGATCAGAGCACATCCAACCAATATAAGAACAAACAAGGTAAGCGATACGTGACAAAAGATCCCTGGAAACGGTATGCTGCACAAACCGACGCGAAAAACTGCAAAATGAGGTGCGCCGAAAAGAAACCTCCACGTGGGTCGCGGCATGTTCCAGAGCAATCCTCATCGCGGCATCATCCACAAGACCGGAAGGAAAATATCCCTGTAAGTGCGCCGCACTGCGTAAAAGCTGGAAGCCACCTATTGTGAGGGCCACTGGTACATTTTGCACTGTATTGATAAGTAATGCCGCAAGATTGTCTGCACCGTCAACGCACGATGCTGCCAACTCCACGCCCTCTTCAAATGCCTCAGTATCCATGCAGTGGGGATTATCCTCATCACGCACCACAGCAGGAATTAAATGCATAGCCAAAAGTGACAGGGAGTTACGAGTAAAGGCCGTGACGGGACGTCCAACTGCAAAAGAAGATTCAATTAACGCTTCCAAAAGACTCATTTTATCGGATAATACATGAGCCCGCACCTTTCCATCCATTTTCTCAATCAGTACAAGTTCATTCCCCACAAATGTTAGCGCGTCAAGCGGGTGTGAATGACAAAAGTAAACCTCTGACCCCTTTAAAGGCAAAAGTGCAACAGCGTTATTTCCCTGGCAATTTTCAATCCTTCCACCTTCCCCATTTTCTAATGCATTACCCTCTGGCTGTGCGGTAATCAGATGTAGAATACCCGATATGCCTTGTTGTGTGCTGTGCAAAAGCGATCCAATTGAAATTGAGGGACACAGGCAAGCGTCTCCCTCTAGACCAAAATCCCAGAGAAGAGCAAGATTTTCTGCACTTAACGCGACACATCCAATGAGTGTACTGGTATCTGTTGGAGGGATTATGGACATACATTCCGCACCCTGAAAATTCCCATCTGCCATGCTCCCTGGTAAACGTAACCATACACACCGACAAGCCTCACTGCCACCAAAGCATGTCACCACATGTATATCGTCGTTAAGAAGTGTAGCCCATTGATATGCGGCTCTGGAATTGGCAATCGCGTCCTTGGGTAGAGCACAGGAGAAGATGGGACCCATTGACTCCACTGAACTGTCATATAATTCCAACAATCCACTGCAATGCAGAACAAGAATGTATTGCGTCTGTTGCACTGCACTGACGGTAAGGCACCATTGTCCCTTTACCCGTTTGCCATCCCACGGCCAGCTGGGAAGCCAAGAAGCAACTCCACTACCCTGTGAAGACCCTGAAATGTTTCCATTGTAAGAATTTGGGATATGGATCTCTTTCTCGACAAAAGCGCCGTCCTCCCCCATCTCAACCCACCACAAACTAATACCGTTGGTGAGGATAATCATGGAAAGTAATCCATTAAGTGCCTTCTCTCTTGGAAGACTTGCAAGAATGCATGCGGAAAAAGAAGCGCTAATCCCAACTTCTTCCCCAACATCCTTGTTGTACCCACCATTCGCATAGGAAAAAGTTTCAGCCTCATTTTCAAATGCCTCAGCAACCCGAAAAAGCCGCGAGGTCAGCACTGCCCTTCCATCGGGAACAAGAAGAAGTTGGCTGTGGTGATCATTGCTTCGCTGTAATTGAAGCCGCAGCAGCCCCACCTCCGGCATGGAGGTCACCCATGTGACGGCAAAAACAGTCTCTTCCCTAATGTGAGTGAGTCCACAGGCAATGATCGTCTGGCGCGTTGCAGGAACCTCCACTGACATTTTGCGACAACAGTAACTCACGTCACCAGGTGAACTGCTCGTGAAGAGGAGATGCACCCGTGGTGCATCGCGGTCCAACCACCAAAGTAGTGTGGCTCGCAAAGAGGGGATGGGGATGGAGCCACTGTTGAAGCAGTGCATTGCGTTGCGTGTGACCAAGGGACCACCAGAGACCTCGAAACTCTCCTCTTCACCCTCCGCATGCTGCTGACGCGTCGCCTTCACATGAAGGGCGCTACTGGCATCGGCCTCATCAAAAAACAATGTGCTTAACATTCAATTAGAATTAAAAAAGAGAGATTTGCTTGGCGAGATAAATCCGTCAATGTTTTCCCTATTGGGCTTGCTTCTTAAAGACGATGTCGCTTCTGCGCCTACACTTTGCCTCACACAATAACAAAAAAATAAACTCTTCTCTTCTTCCCCATACACACACACAAAAAAAAAAAAAAACATCCAGCACAAAAGAAACAACAACAACAAAGGAGCAAACAAAGAAAAAAATACACCCGAAAAGAGCACACTTCACACAGAGCGCACCCACCCACCCCCCTCGACAGAAAAAAAAAAAAAAAACGTCGAACTGGGACTAAAACAACATGACGCAGTAAAAGCAAGAAGAGCGACAAAAGCAAATCCTCAAAGAAGAAAGGGACAAAAGCCATGCAAACACCGCTCACCGCCCTCAGCGCTTCCCAGCTATATATAAATATACATCCAAAAATGAAAAACAAGAAAAATTCTCACTTCTTCCCCATCATCCACCCTTCAGGAAGACTCGGCAAATTCCTTCCGAAAATTGTGGTAAAAAGGATAAAAAATGAAGAAAGAAAAAAGAGGGGGAAAAAGAAGAAAAAATGGGAACAGCTCTGGAGCACGTTCCTACACGTGCCAAACACCAAAGGCATTTACGATCCGCACTCCTCCCCCTCTTTCCTTCACGAGCACACGGTTGCATTGCAAACTGCAAACAATTTACTCGGGGGCTTGATGCGACGCTGGAGAAGTACGATGGCTCATCGCCTCGTCAAAGTGACGGCGCTTCACCGTTAGACCAAACGCACCTGACCCGGCACTTTCCACCAACGCCGCACTCCCACTGGCGTCACTCTTTGTGTTGCTCGCGTGCTTCAAAAGAATGGTTCCAGTTTTGCTCCGTATAATGTTCTGTTGAAGCTCCAGTTCACGTCGAACATTCATGTACCGTTGGAAAAGCACATCCAGTTCTCTTTTCCGCAACCGCTCCAACTCCATTCGTCGCCGTTCTATTTTTTTATTTAACACATCGCGTTCCTGTTGGTGTTTCTGTCGCAGTACTTCCTCTCGTCTTTCAAACAATTCTATCTTCGCCTGCATGAATCGCTCAGCATCCCTCGCCTCCAACCGATCGGCTTTCATTTTAGTACGGTGAGCGCGGGCGTATTCCCGCTGTGACGCGAGAATTTGCTCGACTGCCCTCGCGTCCAAAAGTCCCCGACTACACTTCGCCGTACGTGGGGTTAATGCATTTACTTCCTGATAAAAGATCTGTAATTCCGCATTCTGGCGCTCCAGAAGCGCCGTCTCCATCTCCATCTGCCGCTCCTCAAATTCGTCAATCCTCGCATTCCAAACTCGATGAAACTCCTGAAATTCCTCACGGTGTGCATCTTCTAGAGCCTGACGCTCCTGCATCTGCTGCTCCGTCAGTCCCCGCACATGTCTTGTTTCCTCATCAAGCCGCAGATGGCGCAGGACCTGCTGAACAAGATCCGCCTCCACATATCGTGCACGCACCTGACACGCCTGACGGTATTCACGCAACGCAGTTGTGTACTCCGCCGTGGAAACCTCCTCCCGCTCACTGTTGGCAGCTAATTCCTCCAGTGCTTCTCGGGCCCGTCGCTCCAACGCAAGAAACTCATCATCTCTCTGTTCGTTGGCATTTTCCATTCCCGAGCCTTCGAGAGCGCTACCCGACTGCGGCGGTGGCTTAGAAATCATTACGCTTTTTTTTTTCCCTTTTTTCAACGGGGCGTCTGATGTAGCAACAATGGCAAGGTGCGGCGGAAAAGAAGCCAACACACACCGCAAGCCAAACCAAAAGCCTGCAGAAACAAAAAAACAAACAAAAAAAAGAGAAACAACTTTGATAAAATACCGAGAGAAAAAAAAAAAAAACTACCGCGAGTCCACCTGCGACGCAGCAGCGGGATCAAAGCCACTTTTTTTTCTCTCTTCCTTTTCCTTGTACGAGAAGCAAAAAAAGAAAAAAATAAGAAAAAGTCACGCGTAGGGGCAGCCATTGCCGACCGGAGGGTGCCGCAGGAACAGTGAGCAGCAACGAGCAGCCGGCAAAAAAAAAAAAAAAAAAATTTTTCAACGTCTTTTTTATTTTTCTTTTCTGGTTGTTGTTTCTTTTTCTCTCTCTTCTGCGCCCTCCGCGTGTGTCCGCGCTGGGTGCCAACGCTCGGGCTGAGAAGGAAAAAAAAAAAAAAAAGACGGTGGTGAAAGATGACAACAGCAACAACGCACGAAGGGGGATAAAACACAGGCATACAAAAAAAGAAGAAAAAAAACAATGGATGCAACACATTGTTCATTGCAACAACGTACACCCGCCAGCACCACACGGCCACACGCACAGAGAGTGAGAGCAAAATAGAAAAGAAAAAAAAAAAAAGGATGAAAAATGAGCAAAACAAAACAAAAACTCAAAGCAAAAAAAAAAAAAAAAAGAAAAAAGGAAAAAGACGTGTCAGAAGAAAAATGTATTGCAACATTATATCACATCAACCAGTGGAGTATAATACCACGGCTTAAAAATGCGCAGAACCGTCAGACTTCGTCCATCGTCCGGCCCCTCTCGTCCTCAAGTCATGGAGATGCCGCCCGCTGCGGCAGCCGGCCTCGTTGCAGTGTCCAAAGAGGTGACAACAACTCCAAACCAAAACAGCAGTAACCAACGCCACACACACAGACAGACAGAAAAAAAAAAAAAAATGCGGACGACAAATAATCTGCACGGAACGCGTAGGGCAAGGAATACACATAGCTTACAACCAGCAGGCACAAAAGAAACAAACAAAAAAAAAAAAAAAAGAATGAACACGGCAAAAAAAAAAAAAAAAGGCAAATATCTTCAAAACAAAAAACAAAAAACAAAAAACAAATTGTTCGTTACGCGAAGTACATTCCGCCTGGCAACAACATAGCGCAAGCAAAACAAAAAACACGCACACGTACCGGGATTAAATGTGGCATAATAAAAGCATGTGACGTCGCGACGCCGCCGCAACCCCAAAAAAACTGGCGGTCCCAAATGTCACCTGCGCTCCCCTCCACTTCCCCTCCCCAGCAAGCACGGGGAAAAGAAAATGGAAGCCCCTCCAAGCAGAGTCACACGCACGCATGTCTACGCATAGCATGCCGCGTAATAGTCTGCTAGAACGCATGAAGCCACCAATCGTCACTTGCACCAACAGCACAAAAAGACCCCTCCCTCTGAACAAAGAAAAAAAAATAAAATAAATTAATAATAATAATGATCACAGAAACAAAAACACCAAATTGCGCACAAATAAACAGGGACGCAACAGACAAAAAAAAAAAAAAAAAGAAAGAAAAAACAAAGAAAGCGCATTCACAAAACACACATAGACACGCACACACAAAAAAACAAAAATCAAAGAAGAAACGATGTAAACACCCAAAAGTACAAAAGGTATAGAAATAAAACCAAAAGAAAAAAAAAAACGAAAGCAAATACAACAACAAAAAAAAAAAAAAAAACAAGGCATATACCGCTCCCACAATTCCTTCCTCCTTAAATGGACATTTATTCGTTGCCGCTTTCCTTCGGCATCTCAATCACCATCAACAACCTCCCAAACTCATTGGGGAAGACACATATAACTTCTCCCCCCCACTCCCCGTCCAGATGCTTACCAGACCCTGCCTTAATCCCCCCAACGAGAAGAAAAAAATATATATATTTAAAAAAAGTCCATCACCAATACAAATATTATCATCACACGTCACAACGCGTACTGACAGAATGATATATTTGCCACATCACTGCTGTCATTATCAAACAACAGCGACACATGATGACAATTCCCCTTAAATTATTCTATGGTCCTTCTCTTTGCTCTCGTTCTTCCATTGGTGGCAAATTCGTTTATTTTTTGGGGGTTGTTTATGCTTTTTTCTCCTTACGTTATATTCTGTAAGGAACTCTTGAAGAATTACAATGACGAATAAAAAAAAACAGAAACATAAAATGATGCCAGGTACGGAAAAATGCCGCCAGTACACACGCACAACCAACCGCAAGTAAAAAAAAAAAAAAAAAAAACCTTCCCATACAGAGATATATACATATATATATATATGCTTAGGAGTATAAAAAAAAAAAAATAGATGTGTATATACGGATGTACACAGCTTGTGTTGGAGAAAAATTGGCAATGAAACACACGCACACATGCCAATAAGACCCAAAAAAAAAAAAAAAAAAAAGGAATTACACCCAGGCACAAAAAATCAGACATGAAAAAAAATATATATGGAAAACAAACAAACAAACAAAGGTTGGTAGCCCATGGTAAGCAAAAGATACACAAATAAATGCATGGAAGCATCATGCGCAAAGCGGCATTTGCTAACATCAACAGCCACATGCTCCTGCATGCCTACTTCTCACTGTTGTACACATGAACAAACGGTTTGTTGCTGTTGGCTTGTCGTCTTTCATAGACGCGCACTTATTTTCACAGCAATGCGTCTTTTTGTTTTTCCTTTTATTATTATTATTACTTGGGTTGTGAATTTTTCTTTTTCCCCCTCCATCTTGCCGGCTTTGCCACAGTCCACATACGCATGCATCAATCACCTCAAGCCTCTTTTTTTGCTTCCTTTTTACGGCTTT
>NW_001849520.1:196622-198770 GCF_000209065.1 Trypanosoma cruzi
AGTCCGAGAAAAAAAAAAAAGAAAAAGAAAAAAAACAGAAAAGAAAAACCAGAAACTATTGTCCACGGGTCCAAACCGTCCAACACACAGAGCCCAAGCAAACATTGAAAGAGGAGCATCGGGAAAGCAAGGTCTCATCTGACAACAATCGTCAGGCGGTTGCCGAGAGGAAAAGGCTCAAATAAAACATAAAACACATCACACACGCGCACACACACACACACAAAAAAAAAAAAAGCGAGAAACAAAAGTGCCCTCCCTCCTCAATAAAAAGAAAAGGGAGCCTCATCTCGAAAATTACTGGATGGCGGACAAAAAAAACGTCAACAACAAAAAAGCAAAAAAAAAAAAAAACAAAGGGGAGGGGGAAGAAATGAAAAAAAAAAAAAAAAAAAAAATCCCAAAGAGCAAAAAAAAGCAAAAAAAAGCAAAAAAAAGCAAAAAAAAGCAAAAAAAAGCAAAAAAAAAAAAAAAAAAACTCACTACGATCGTCTTTGCTTTTCTTCGTTCGTTCACTTTTTATTCCTTTATTCTTTTTATTTCGTTGCTTCCCTGTCTATTTGTCTTTGATATATATATATATATATATATATATATATATATATATATATATATATATATATATATATATATAGAGAGAGAGAGAGAAAGAGAGAAGTATATATAATATGCAAGTTTTTTTTCTTTTTTCATCTCCTTCGTTCCCTTGTCATTTACTTGTAATTGGCGTTCTGCAGATTTTTTAAAGAAAAAGGGTCTGAGAAAAAAGGAAGAAAAAATTTTCATCTGTTATGACGGAACGTACACCGCAGCGTGTAAATCACTCTTTATGGAAGCACCGTAAAACGATGGGTCTGCGCCGCCTTGATAGTTGTATTGGCAGCCACCAGGAAGTATCTTGCATTGAAACATGGGCGTCACTTCTGGCGGAATTTGCTGCTGAGGCTGAAAAATCACCGGTTCCCAATTCTGGCCCTGACACTCAGGTCGGACACATGGCGGAAAGGAATATGGATTTCCAATGGCGGAGACCATCACGGGAAGCATGTTCGCACTTATGCGCTGAGGTTGTTGCAGAGCTTTTTGCGACTGCTGGGTGTTGAAAGGAACCGGCTGTATGATTTTCATGGGCGGGGTCGGATACATCACATTTTGAAGAAAAACACGAGAAGACGGGATGTTTACCTGGGATGATGCTGGTGGCCGTGTCCCGGGCAACACCATCCCTGGCGGACTGCCAACCAAACCCACGAGAGGAACAGAGTTACTATTCGCAGGCAAAATAGGCGAGGATTCCGATTTTAGCCGTGGCTGTGGCTGTGGATTAGGATGTGGCTGTGTCTGCTGAGGCACGAGGTGTTCAAAACCACCAAACCCATGTGCATCGTTTCCCGTAGATGAAAAACCAGCTCCAAAATTAGAATCAATTGACGACTGTAAACCATTACTACCCGGACTGAAAACCGAGAAGTTGGCACTCACAATATTGCCCTGATAGAGGCAACGAGAAGTGAAGAAGGCGTGGTGCAGCGCATCCGTGCAAGACAGCCGCCATCTCACATCCGGTTGCAACAGTGCGCACAGTAGGTTCACAAACGCCGATTCCTCCCCAACCGACTGATAAGAGTGATTGAAACCGGTGGTGTTGCAACGATAGCTTGCAATGAGATTTCGAAGATTAGCCTCTGCGTTCACGTCCATTGCAAAACATGGCAATTGTAGCTTTTCCACATTGGCTCCACTCGAAAAGGCTTCCATGGGAGGCATTCCAACGGTGCACATAATGCTAGTCATTTGTTCCCTCGGATTTTCACCCGCAAAAAGTGGTTTCCCCGTGTATAATTCAAAGAGAAGGCAACCAACACTCCAAGAGTCAATATGCGACGTGTATGGCAACCCCAACATCACCTCAGGAGCGCGGTACCAAAGCGACTGAACATCATAGTAGGTATTCTCGTGAAACTGTCGCGCCGCCCCAAAATCAATAAGACATGTTTTTGTAAAGTCACTCAAATTATTGCGGTCCGTCTCATTGAAGCGAAGCATGACATTCGCTGGTTTAATGTCGCAGTGCATGTAACCCGCCTTATGCAGCTCCGCCAGGGCCCGGAGAACACGCTCACCAACAATACGCACGGTGTCTAAGAA